>NC_056729.1:957868416-957887197 GCF_019279795.1 Protopterus annectens
GGGGGTGTCCTGGGTCAGATATGTTGGCCTATAACTACCAGTACTTTGCATAGGGGTATTTTCAAAAGTTGACCGCACTTGGAAGGTCTTGTGTGCGTCAGACTGTTTGACCAGCCTGGAGGTGTGTGTCTCACATATATGTATGGCCCATCTCATTTTGGTTGAAGGACCACATTTTGGTGGTCAGGATGGTGCATAGAATGAGTGACCAGGGAAGGGTGTGTTACTCCCCATGGCTGTGGGCCAGGTTTCTGTGGGTGCAGACATGTCACCATCTTCCAAGGTTAGGACTCCCTGCAATGAGTGCATTCCCATGTTTAGACTCCTAGCCCTGCCTGTCGAATATACAGAGTATCACAGAATGTCCACATTCATGACTCTTATATCTGGTTGGTTACCCAAACAAGTGCGGTTTTCAAGGAAAAGTGTTTTGCAAGTAATTCAGGGTTGAAGTCAGATATTACTGACAGTTGACATTGCAGTTTCAGACTTCATACCATCAGTACATTCCATGTTACTACAATCATTTCATCAACTTTTTAACATTATTACAGCAGTATTTTAAAGGTGTCTTTCTCTTGTGACCTTTTTTTACCCTATTATTCATGGCTTTGTCCAGATTTCTGGCTCTCTGACACTGGCAGGTTTTCTCCTAGCAGCAAGCAGCATGGCCTTTCTTTGCATTTTGTAGACTGTGTTATGTTGGTGTTATGGACCCCATGATACTCCCTAACAGGGCACTGTGGGTGAGGCATGGGCATTTGCCACAGGCCTGTAGACCAGATGTGACAGATGCAGGCCATCTGTAGCAAGGCAGTGCATTCTGATGATCATATGTTCCCAGGTTGCCAGCAGTGGACAAACTTGGGATGGCACCAGTAAGTTGACTGTGGGTGTTACTGATAATTGTTTTCTGTTTGTGTTGAGCCATCAATCTAGTTGACATTTGGATGCTGCTTAAGGGTAGGGACCTGTTACTGTATTTCTATGGGACTATGGGGGGGCACATCTGTACACAATACACATTTGCGCATAGTGTGCTGTATTTGCTTAACATTTTGGTTCCATTTAGCATAGTGGTGTGCCCTATATTTGAGACTACAGGCATAACAATATCAACCACAGGTCAGATTCTTCTGGCATAAACATTTGTAGTTTCAGATTTCTTACTTTTCAGATCCATATGCCACTGCCAGACCTGCTGTAATATTACTGTGTAAAAGTCTGTAGGTGAGGATTTCATGGATGTTGCCATGTGGGGGCTTTTGCCAGACATTTCTGTATGATTCTCTACAGCTGATCTGCTGGGCAAGACTGGGGGGGGAGTATGGGAACCCCACTTTGACATCCATGCATGTGACCTATGACCCCCCAGTTATTTGGCTCACCACATATACTGCAGTGGTATTTGTCAACTAGGGTGGCATTGCATAATGTGGGTCACCAGTACTGCGCATACTTGTCCTGCTGACCACAGAGCTGTCAGTTGTCTACTGCTATCCCAGTAAGCCACCCAATTCCCTTGCAAACTTGAATCAATACCATAGATATGCTATCAGAACATTCAACTCCATTCATTTATTTTTAAGGAGGCTGACTTACCTTGTGCCTGAGGCTGTTGTGAGGACAGTGCTTGAAGGCTGACTATGTCGGATGCATACAGTACACTGCCTATACTTGGTAAGGTATAGGTGGTGTGATGTTTGGCATTCGTTTTACTATGTGTGCGAGTCAGAGAGAGAGATCAGTCCCTCAGGCCCTACAGTGTCAGTGTATGTGCTATACGTTGCCTCTTTGCCAAGGACAAGGCATACTGGGCACACCTCTGTCTTTCAACAGGGACAGGCTGAGGATGTTCCTTTACTATGTCCCTCTGTGACTGTGGAGACCTTGGCAATGGTGGGGGGCTGTGTGGCCCTTCCCCGTTTTGTTCCTGCTATAGCTGTTTCTGCAGGATCATATTGTGTAGCATGGCACATACTATGAACATGTGTGCACATGTGGCTGGAGAGTACTGCAAGGCTCCACCAGATATGTCAAGGCAGCAGAACCATGACTTTTGCATCCCAAACACATTATAATGATCCTGGCTTGTGTGTGTGCTTCAATCTGACATTCTTGTGTGGGTGTGTGTGCATTTCTGATGGGTGTCATCAGCCATGGCTCCAGTGCATAGCCAGCATCTCCCAGCAGATGGCAATATGGGATGTCTCTACTGGCAAACAGGTAGTACAGCTGTGATGAATGCCAGATGTGGGAGTCGTGATAGCTTCCAGGGCTGGCTGCACATGCATTCATTATAATGCCCTGGGCATCGCACATAACCTGACATTTGATGGAGTAGAACCCCTTGCAGTTTAGGGAGACCCTACTCTGGTCACCGGGTGGTGGTTTGATGTGGATGTGCATGCAGTCTATGGCACCCAGTACCTCCAGGTATTCTGCTACATGGCGGAAGAGACGCATATTGCTGGTCCTCTCCTCATGGGTGCTGGGGAAGTAAATGTACTCAGCAGCATGTGGTCACATGTCATCCAGGAACTGGTGGAGTATCCTGGATGCAGATGCCTGTGAGAGCCCCCCTGGTCTTTGGAAAGTATCTGTAGCTAGTATTCTTAAGGCTACACATATCTTGATATCCACTGAGATGGGTTCCCCTCTGTTGGTTCTGGGTCTGAGGCAAGGCTGGCACAGCTCAAAAAGTTGCTAGAGCATGTTCCTGTCCATACTGTATTGCTCTACTATCTCCAGATCATGTAGCTCATAATAGGTTACCCTGGATCTGAACATTCTTCTCCTCCTCCTCAGCCTGAGTTGGTTGACAGCATTATCCTCCTCACCACCCTCAATCTCTAGCACATACTGATAGATGAAAGCAACAGCAATCCCATAACGTGTTTTGTTAGTTTTGTCAGTTTAAATTTCCCCCGAATGTGTACAGCAGTGGTGTAGAGTTTGTGGAAAAAACAGAATGAAAGGTGTTTACATAGTTTATAGTAGTGTGCTCGGCTGCTGCCTGTGTATATGGCTGATTCTGATACATTCTACCTACCAGCTATGGTAGTTCTCCTTAAATTGCCTTCCTTCTGCTGTTTCCCTTTTCCATTTCATCCCCATTTAAGTCCCAATGTGCACCGTGCATACCCGGTGCTCAATTGTAAACAGTTCTGGTATTTCCTGTTTTTTTTTTTTTTTTTTTTTTGGTTTTAGGCCCGCTGCGCACCATGCACACCTGTTTAGCTAAAGTAAACACCTTTAAGCAGAACTGGCTGCCCCCTGGATGCGAACACGCTCTTCATTTCATGGAATAAGTCAATGCAGCCTCAGACAAACCCCCTTCCTTAGCTGTGCTTAGCTAAGGGCAAACACAGGCCACCAAGCTCCAATGTGCTTACAGCAAGCATAACACCCCCCCTTTTCATGTCATCTGGCTCTAAACAGTGGTGTTGGTGC
Source organism: Protopterus annectens (assembly GCF_019279795.1). NCBI lineage: Eukaryota > Metazoa > Chordata > Ceratodontiformes > Protopteridae > Protopterus > Protopterus annectens. The sequence continues at coordinate 957,871,870 of NC_056729.1, forward strand.
ACCTACATGGTTAGGTGCAGTCTGACACTTAGAAGAAATTTGTAATTCAGTATAGATCCCCTCATTTGCATACACCACTGCCATAATCCATAGTTACCACACTTAGACTGGGCCTTTGCTCTTAGCAATCATTATTCTCTGGTATTGTTTTCATTCTGCATGCCATTGACTATAATGGCAAAATGCAGATTTCCATTAAAATTACTTTTTCACATTTTTTTTGGCATGATCCCATTTGCATGCCGCTGCCCTATGCTTAAATGGACGAGATTGGCCAAAAAAAAATAAAAGTTTTATTTTATAAAATTTATACTCTTTATCATGCCAGTGGCCATACATTTGGCCATTGGCATGCCTAACAGTTATAATACATGCTTTATTTTGAGCTGTCATGCTTCTGCTTTGTAATTTGCAGAAATGTGTTCACCTAGTAGCTGAACATATTTCTGCTTCTTACACTATTCCTGCACAGACACCAGCCTGCTTCCTGAATTACTAATTCACCTCATTTGCATGGTTTTCACCAGAAAATGAGGTAATTAGCATTAGTCAGTGGTGTCCATGAAGGAATAGTGCTGCCAAGCTTGTGCACATCAGATCAGCTCTTTGCTGAATCTTTCAGCGGCCATATTCCATGCAGGAGCGGCTACACTATTCCCGCATGGAATAAAAACCTTAATGAATCCTGGGGAGTATCTATCGTTCAGTGCTCTCTCCATATGCAACAACAGAAATATTGCCTTATCTGTTGCAATATTACTGAAATATTGATGACATTTTATTATCATTATTACTTCTGGTCTGGTACAATGACACAGTAAAGCCATAGTTTGGATATGGGCTGCTCAACACCACATTGAGCAGAAGTTGCACACTCATATGCAATACAATGTGAAAATAAATTTGGCAGCTCATTGCTTTCTGTTAATCATGTAAAGCTATTAATATCCAATACGTTTTAGACAATAAAGTTGGATGTTAAGCTTCAACTGCACTATATTATATTTAATGTACAATGGTAATATAATATCTTGAATTTGCTTTCTGAGAATAAAGTCAAAATTCTGAGCAATGTTTTTCCTTATTTTCTATAACAGGACTTCAAATGCTAGATAACCTCACTTTGTAGGACTAAGAAATAGTGGTTTTAGATCTTATTTCATAAAACCAAAATATATTTTTACTTAAAAAACATATAAAGGAAACAACTGATAAAACAATACAAACTGGAGCCAAAGTAAAGTCGAGTGCTTTTGTTACGTTTATTACATGCCTTCCTCAGAAGTAACAATCACATACAGCCATTGCCTTTTATAAAAACTAATTAATCATGACCTCATTACCTTAATTAATGCTCAGTCTTTTAAAGTAAAACTGACCATACACTTAGAAAATATATACACACTTTGACTGTCATCAACTGAATACATACATAATGTATAATTCCCAAACTCGTAACTTTAAACATATACTTATAAATAAACATATTACAAGCATATATTTTTAAATTCAATTGTTCAGATAATTTAAATGACTTTTTACAGAAATCTTATCATTTATGCCTGGATTAACATCCGCCCTCAGAAAAATCTACCATTTCAGCTCTATATTTTCTAAAAAAAATAATTAAAAGAACCTACAAATTTATCCTTACTGACTTTTTTCCACTACAAAAAAAGTGAATTTCTTAAAATTTGTGCACTTCACTGAGTGCTTGGCTAAGGCATTACTTAGATCATTCTTTGTAATGACTAAAACATGTTCTCTAACTCTGTGGTTCAATTTTCTAATAGTTTTACCTATATATAAATTCTCACAGCTGGAGCACACTGCAAGATACACAAGCCCTTCACTTTCACAGTTGAATATCCCCTTTGCTGTTAACATATAATTTAAATGTTTAAAGTGATAACTGTGTACCCCCATCATGAACCTACATTGTGTACAGTTAGTACATGGAAATGTACCAAAGCAAGAAAAATTGTAATTTTTCTTAACAATTTTAGGTCCACTCTCCAACAATTCTTTCAGATTTTTAGTTATTTTGCTTATAAATCTTGGCTGGGTCCCTACTATTTTACTAAGTTCTTCATTACCCAAAATAATTTTCCAATTTTCGCTAACGATTTCCTTGATCTTAGGCCCATCTGTACTCATAGGTACAGGAAAGGCATATTTTAACAATTCACCACTAGCTTCATTACGTTGATGAATAACATTAGTGTGAAAACCAACTTTTAAAATAGGTGGAAGCCTGGTCTCTCTATTAATTGTAATATAAGTAATAACTGTTTCCAAATCATTACAAGTGTATCCTCTATACATGAATAATTGCTTGAGAAAACTAACTTCACTACAGAAGTTGTCTTCCTCACTAATCATCCTACTGAGTTTTATGACTTGTCCCTTAAAGACATTAAGCTTCATGTATTTAGGATGAAAACTTTTGAAATGTAAATAATTATTAGTAAATGTTTTTTACGATAAATATTACTATTAAATACTTTTCTATTAATATCAATACTGATTTTAACATTAGGAAAATTAACATCCATACCAATATTACCTATGGTAAATTTGAGCCAAGTCACCGTCTCATTAAGTTCGCTAAAAAATTCAGCCAACTGTTCACTAGATGATAGTTAGATAGTTCACCCAGATGAAAAACAAATCATCAATATATCGTTTGTAATAATGAAAGCACTTAAGTAATTCTAACAGTGAGGAATTTTAATTCCCACCAACACATGACCAGGTTAGTGAACACTGGTGCAACATGTGCACCCATTGCTACCCCACTGGTCTGTTGGTAAACTCCTCCAAACATGAGAAAATAGTTTATTGACACTAATTCCATAAGATGACATATCACAAAAATATCCTGTTTGAGACAGTTCCTATGTTTATTAAGGTAAAGCCTCATGAATTCTAATCCTTACCTTACCAAACCTGTTCATGTGTTGGTAGGAATTATTTTGGGTAATGAAGAACTTAGTAAAATGGTAGGGGCCCAGCCAAGATTTATAAGCAAAAAATCTTAAAATCTGAAAGAATTGTTGGAGAATGGACCTAAAATTAGTAAGAAAAATGAAAATTTGTTTTGCTTTGGTACATTTCCATGTACAAATTGTACGCAATGTAGGTTCATGATGGGGGTACACAGTTATCACTTTAAACATTTAATTTATATGTTAACATCAAATGGGAAATTCAACTGTGAAAGTGAAGGGCTTGTGTATCTTGCAGTATGCTCCAGCTGTGAGAATTTCTATATAGGCAAAACTATTAGAAAACTGAACCACAGAGTTAGGGAACATGTTTTAGTCATTAAAAAGAAGTATCTAAGTAATGACTTAGCCAAGCACTCAGTGAAGTGCACAAAATTTAAGAAATTCACTTTTTTTGTAATGGAAAAAGTCAGTAAGGATACATTATTTTTTAGAAAATATAGAGTTGAAATGGCAGATTTTTCTGAGGGCGGATATTAATCCAGGCATAAATAATAACATTTTTGTAAAAAGTCATTTAAATTATCTGAATAATTGAATTTAAATATATATGCTTGTAATATATTTATTTATAAGTATATGTTTAAAGTCACGAGTTTGGGAATTATACATTATGTATGTATCCAGTTGATGACAGTCAAAGCATGTATATATTTTCTAAGTGTATGGTCAGTTTTACTTTAAAAGACTGAGTATTAATTAAGGTAATGATGTCATGATTAATTAGTTTTATAAAAGGCAATGGCTGTATGTGGTTGTTAGTTCTGAGGAAGTTCTATAATAAACAGGACGAAAGAGCTCAAAATATATTTTAGATTTTATGAATTGTGTTTTAGCTCCTGTGGTAAAATTCAAAATATGAATTTTGTTGTGGAATCATTCCTAAATTATTTACATTATGGAAGTTGAAAAATTATAATAGAGTAACTAAAAGTCAAGGCCTGCATTGTGTCTTCATTGTCTCTCAAAAAATACAACAGACTCAAACTTCGTCTGCTTTCATACATTTGCTGTCACAATGGAACATGAGTCTTGTGTACACTGTCTTAGTCCGTGAAGTCACAGGTATATTTACCATAGTAATGCACTTCATCTTTGTGGCCTCAGACACGCACACTAACCCCCAAGACAAGTCAATGATTGCTTACAGTGATGATTACTTTGACAATAACCTGCACCTCAAGAAAGTGAAGCATTCCTTCCACTGATGTTATATTAACAACAAATGACAGAATGGCAATAGACATTTGTTTTAGCTTGTTACTTTTTGAAAGATACAATGCTGTCAACTAACCATATCAACAACCATTCAGCAGTCATCATATAACTACCCCTTTTTTCACAATCATCATGTACTTTTATCCCTACCTCAAAAGATTACTACCTTCTGCATTCACCCCCTGAAGTTTGATTTTCAGGAAAGAGAGTAAAATAAAGATGAAAGTAATATATTTCAACCAGCTGCTTACAGACAGGTATCCACTGATAATTCAACATACATCAGGTAGCTACCCTACATTTTCTCACACAGACTGCCTCTTTTCCACTCCACAAAAATACATCCACCTTCTTTGTATTCCTCTTATGTTAGATTACCAGGAAAGTGAAAGAAAAAAATGACCACAGTAATGTGCTTCAATTTTCTTCTAAAGCCCCCCTCTTGTAATCACCACTGGTGGCTGATGCATTGCTTTTGTTCAGGCACCGCTTTCAGTCAGTGCCCTCCCCCTGCCACACATACAACCCAATACTTCTTACCTGTCCTGGGAGCCTCGTCTTAAATGCACTTAATATGTAATATGGCTCAGGTATTAGCTATAATTCCAGTCAACAAAATTATGAGAAAAGTGCACATTTTGGCTTCCAATTAAAATGTTTGGACTTAAATTGTTAAGTCCTGACATGCTGGAAAAAGAGAAAGAAAGAAAATGCAGGAGAAGAATGAATATCCAGCCTTAACTTAGCTCTCTTTGCCACAAAAAAGTATATATACCACATCTGAGAATGCCATGCCACAGACAACAAGAATATTCCAAGAAATGGCAATCTTAGGTCAATCCAAATTTTTGGCCATTCAGTCTCTACATTACGGGAATAGCATTTGTGGATCCCAATCTTTCATATGGTTACTGCATATTTCTCTTCTTAACTTTCTCCATCAAGAAACAATTTTATTATCTTAAAGATAAGAATCCATTCTTGTAAATAATGTTTAGTTTTATTATAAAACAATGAAAAATGAATAAATAACTATTTACTAGTAACCTCAATCTGAGCCGGTTAACATACAATCAGCCAGATCATACTCAGTCAAGACATAAAAATCCTGCACAATGAGATGTAGGTCACCATTACTCTTTCGTTTTTATATATTCTTGCCTACTAGGCTAGATTTAATATAGTCACATAGGAAACACAAGTAGCCATTCAATTTTTCAGGAAAAGTCTTAAAAGCAAATCACTGAAATGCAAAACATTTGTCATATTAACCATGCCACACACTTGTAAGTACCACTTTAGTGTCAAACAGTGCTTCTGTAATAAACAGCTTTCTAAGCAAGAACTATGCAGTGTTAAGAATCACAAAGATCAAATATAATTATACATGTCACCTGGAAGTTCTTTTATAGAAATCCCACAACTTTCTTAATATATTTAACTGACAACACTCCAAAAATTAATTTGATGAACACAGAGAGAGTCTGTATGAAATGCTATCAGATTTTGAAGGAGAATTTAAAAGTAACTCTTGCCTTGTGAATACAGCAGAAGGTATCGGATTGGGATCATTGACTGCATTATGCACTTACTGCCTGCATTTGCATGTTGCAATAGATGCACTGTGTGGTACCATACATAATGTAGCTACAGTGTGACAGAGTTCTACCTATGGGTGATATCCTTAGAAGTGAAGTTCACAGTTTTATAGTGTGTATGCAAATACCCTAATTACAGGTTATTTATGATGACAAAGACAATTAGAAAGTTTTGCAAGGAAATGCACATTTTTATGAAATGTGTAAAGTTGGAGAATTTAATCCTTAAGTATATGCAATGTAAAGTGAAAACATAAATGCTCATTTAACTCATTCACTCCAATGGAACTCAGGAAGTCTGCACTGCAGATTCCAATGGGTGGAGCCTAAGCCATTTGTCAGAATCAAATTATGTCCTCACATTTCAAACATATGTTCATATCTCTGCAACCAAAGGGATTATTAAGTACAAATGGCAAACTCTTCAGCACAAACTTTTTTTTATAGTGGTAATATTCTTTAGGTCCTAGGTCTTAAACTGAATTTTATAAGTTACAGCAAACACAGTAACTAGTACATTTGTAATATTTTGTAAACAAATTACAGTATCTCAGCAACCACTCAGGTTATGCACATACTGTCAGCAGCATTTTAATCTTTTAGCTAAAAGCTTCTGTATGAGGTTAAGGAGTTCTGTTTGTGTTACTTGGTTGTTGAGATATTTAGAAAAAAATGTGAAAATTATATCTATATAAATTAATGTCATAAAAACAAGAGTTAATATCTATTTACCTGCACTAGACAGAGGTCAAATATTAATTCACTTGAGCTTGCTATTGTGTAAGCTTTACAATGGAGTCTTCTAAAACCTTGTACATAACACCGTTTAGGAAATATTGATGCAGGTATGAACAAGCAATATTTGACATCTAAAGGCATCAGTAGAAGTTAACTGCAGATGCACCTGGAGGCATCACTTGGATGTAATGAGTTAATGTCGGCAGTGTTTTGGTGTTATGTATGAATGTGGATATGAACAAGCTTGATATGAGTATTTAAGGGACACGGCATACAGCACAGCTATTTTTAATAACTTAAAATATAAAGGGGCTTTATATGTTTTCTATATGGATTTGTTTCTGTAAAAGAGTTGTAAGGTGAATATAGGAAATACTTAAAAAGGGGATGCATGCAAGAAACAGATTGAGGGATATGCTGGAGGAGGTTGGATAGGAGGGGTGCTACATTTTTTTTATTGAGGGATAGACCACCTATTTTTCAAATATGTTTTATTTAAGAGGGTAGTTTGGGTAGGAATTAGATGAGAGTATTATGGAAAGATGGTAGTGAAGTGGAGTTGGGTACAGGAAGATACCCTGTCCATAGAACCTCAGACATTTCCACTGCCTGGCATTGCAGTGGAACACCTGATACTGATGAGGTGGAGGTTCATGGTGGTGGTGTGGTGGTCAGCACTCACTGTGACAGTGAGTTGAACTTTTTGAAGAGCATCTTGCACTGGCTGAAGGTGTCTCTCTACTACCTGCTCTAGCACATCCTCACCATGCCCTAAATCCCATGGCCTCAGAGGTTTTCCAGGCTGCCCATGCCAGGGTACCTACAAGTCTGGGGCAGCACTGTGATGATGGCCTGGGGGGAGAAGATGGACACTGACCTGGGAGGGATGTAGTTGGGCTCCTCTTGGGCCTGTAGAAAAAAGAACATAAAAGACAGAGAATGGAAAAAATGAAAGACAAGGCAATGCATAACTAAAGTAAGAAAAAGAAAGAGAGGGTAGAGACACAATCAAGAAATGGAGACAATAAATTCACTCATAATGCAATATATCATTGCAGTCTTTATTAACAGTGACTTTTCATTTTTTATCCTTTTCCAGAAGAAAAAAAATCAGGAAATGGCACTGGAAACCTGTGAAAAATAAGTTTAAGGATATAAAGTAGTGGTGTTTTTTTTTATTTACAGTCTACTAATAATATGAGCTGGTGTAACATAAGAAATTGTTACATATTTGAAATTTCTGACTGATGAGGCTTGTGGAGCAACTGCATAAAGAAAAAAATACTTATTGTATTATCTTTGTACATGAATTACTTTTGCATTTATACTTGCAAAATAAGGAAAACACAGAAAAAAAATAATTTACTATGTAACATCTTTTTTGGGGGATGTAAATAATTGTTTTAATAGTCACGAGCACCCTAAATCAGCTTCTTTAATCTCCTTTCTTCTTCAGATTTATTATCTACAAACTCCTGTTACATAGAGAATACAAACAGGATGTTTGCTTACCTATCATAGAAGTGTGTTTAAAATCTTTCATACATGATTAATTCAACTAGTCAGCAATACACTAAACTTATTCATGCACTTGCTTAATGTGTGTGATTATTTCTGTGCACATAAGGCAAGAAAACAGCAAGACACAGACACAGATTTTTATAAATTCATTGTATATAATCCATCTGTGCTAATAAATATTTCTTTTCACTGCAATTTGTACTAGAAGGACAGCATGACTTCCTTCAAATTGTTACATTTTTATGACTGTCTTGCCTCTTTGTGGAATGGGTACTTTCTGCAACCTTTGCATAGATTTACACTGAAGTTTCTGCTTTCCACTATGCCTTGCATGCGTTACTTGCAATGTTAAATAATGTCATGTGAATTTGCTCTAAGCCACACACTTTTACTTTCACATCAAAAAGACAAGTGCACACACATAAAAATATAACATCTGAAAGGAAGTCATGACATTTTTCCAGTTCAACTTGCAGTAAACAAATCACATTTATTGTTACAGATGGATAAACTAAAACATTTTATGGCAATTTGCTACTCAATAAATGTAAGCACATAAGGTAATAAAGTAGAAATGTATACAGAAATAAGCAAACAGTACATTTCTCTGTTTCCTCTGTGTTGGTCTTCTCTTGTTATTTTAACTCCCACCCCCACCTCCTGTCTGCCTAGAGTGTAGCAGCTAACTGACTTCAGCCATATTGTACATGTTGTTAATATTTAGGAAAGAATGGATGGGATACATAAATAACATTTTACTAAATACTTTGTGCCGTACACAAACTAAGTATTTTTTTGTAAAAAAATTATGACTGCATAAAACTAATTACTAAGCTAATTTCTACAGAATATGAAATTATATAGCAATGCAAATCTGTTCTCTGTTCCTGTATAAATCCAAGTATATATGTATATTATTTATAAATATAGTCCTGTACTGTATCACATCTGTAAATGTGAGCGTGTGTGTGTGTGTGTGTATATATATATATATATATATATATATATATATATATATATATATATAGATATATATATATATATATATATATATATATATATATATATATATATATAGAGAGAGAGAGAGAGCATTGCTTTAGCACATGAATTAGTATTTATTCAGATAAAAGCACATGCACACATAAACATGCCATATTTGTATCCAGAAACATTTCTGTTTACAGGTATGTTTACTGAAAGTTATACCTTTGGCAGAAATACAGATAAATATTTCCAAGAATACATATCTATTACTGTGTATATCTGCATATATGCAGTATTTATTTAATATGTTTTTTAAACTTTTTTTTTTAAAGATTTAATTAAAAAAAGTAAAAATACTTACCATAGAAATCTGGTCTTCTCACTGTCATCTATTCTACCCATTCAGCCAGCTGTCCAGGCCTACGCCTCTTTAGGCCATCATACATGTGGCAGCCCTAAAAGCCTGTGATAGTGATCCATGTCAGGGATGACAGTTGCTTACCTAACTCTTGCCAGATGTCATTTTTTTCTGTGTCACATACTGATGTTTCAGTTTTTCTTCTGGGTACACCTCCCTTAAAATTATATCATGATTTTGGTCTTCTTGTTAGACCAGCTTGGTGCTCTTACTGTTGGCATGCTCTTTCATATATTATTGTGATTCATAGCAATAAGCATAAATCATCCTAATCTGCATACAAAACACACACTTGGCCTGTTTTTATGTGAATATTTTTAAAACCACCATATCTAGTTGCAATAAGTTGAGAGACAGGGCATCAGTTTTTCAGAAACTGTGAATATTAAGTAAGATAAAATAGCAGTAAATTTATAAATAATTTGTAAGCAGTCATGTTCAGTTAATAGAGCAGTTGTTAGGAAAATTGTGTTTTCCACTGAGTTGATTGTCAGATGCAGTTGACTTGCATGAATAGTAATAACATGAGTATCACTTATCAGTGGAAATTCATGACATCAGTAATGAAAAATGAGGTAGTACTACCGATAGCAATGTGAAAGACAAATGTTTGCAATAAGTCTTTTTTTTTGGCATTTATAGAGAACGATATAAGGACAAGAAGTACATTATTTAAAATCAATGTAGTCTAAAGTGCATATGGAAATGCCTTTTGGAAAAGGAGGGCCCAAACAAGCTAAGATGTCAAAGGTCTGTGACCAAGTGGCTATGGATATAAATGCTGTAGGTAGAAGGAACAGCATATTAACACAGTGCAAGAAGAGGGCCAGTGATATGGTAGACCTTGCCAGAGTAAAGGCAAGATAAAATGCAATTGCCCATTGCACTACTGGGGTTGACCACAGAGTTATTCATTTAGCACCTGATGAGTAGCACCTTCACACATTACTACAACACATATGGCAATGACATGGGCATAACCACTGGTGGTGTAGACAGTGGCAAATATCCATATCAGCAGCACCAGAGGCATCCATTCAGGAAGGTTAGCTTGACATTCATAATATAGTCAAATAAAGGTAATGAGTGCTCTGGTTAAATGATTGGATGTAAAACATAACAGGTGAGTTCTTCACTTCTGTATATAGTGACATTGAACAGTGTCCATGATAAATCTCTTCCACACCTTCTTAAAAGGCATTCAGTAGTGTTTTCCACTGTCTGATTAATAATATAAGTGAGTAATTCTTCTCATGGTTTACAGTAGAAACAAGCAGTTCAATTATTCCAGTAAGCACACATCCTACAGCAGGTACATAACTTAGAAGGAAGTCACACCTGATCACAAAGTCAAGTCTATAACATGTCATACTTAAAAGTGAGGAAACATTGAAGTGCCAGCTATGAGCTCATGTTAAATGCAAGACACTTAAAATGATAAGTGTTGAAACGTGTAAACGTTACTTGCTGTATATGTTGCCTTATGATATCACTGCAGTTCTGCCCTTACTGATTGAGTCAGCCATGACTTTTAGAAACATTAATATGACTACATGTTCTGACAAAATCAAGAAGATGAGAGAGACTGCCTTATGAACAGTGACAGTAAACCTTGTAGCACACGTCATAGCTCACAGATATCAGTGCACATACCCGTTATACACTATGTGTTTTTTTATAAAAAAGAAAGCACTAACCTGAATGTCATGGCCCATAAATCTTGGACTAGATACTGCCTTTTTTACCTGTGCTTCTGAATACCATGCACAATCCAGGGGGATGAGAATTCTTACTACTGGTGTTGGCTGATCATTCTTAATAATAGGACAGGAACTGGGAGCTGTTTTGACAGCATGGGCCGCTTCACCATCAGAATGCTGCATGATTACATTGTGCAGAATGCAACAGGTAGTAAACATCCTACATGCTGTATCTGGGCCATACTTCAGGGCACCCTCAGACTCATCCAGGCATCTGAAATAGGTTTTCAGCATGCCAAATAAACTCTCGGTGACAATACAGGTCTACATTAAAATTATCTTCTGCAGTTTCACTTGGATTTCTCAAAGGTGTCATAAGACATGGCTCCAGTGGATACCCTGCATCACCTGAAAAAAAAAAAAAGAAAAAAAAATCATTTACAAACAAGATAACCACTTGGCATAACAGTGAAGTGAGGTAGTGTGCCAGATATGGAAAGTGTTTGCACTGCCAGGATACTGGGCAGACACATTGGTGATGCATCCTAATGCATCACACACTCTACCTGCCTGTTGATGAATGGTGCCCTTTCTACTGTGGTAATGCTCCCTCCTAGAACAGAAAAGGCCACAATTGCAACATATGAGCAATCTATAACACCAAGTGCCTCACAGAAATATGACACCCAATAGAAAGCAAGTATAGTCCAGGCTTAGTACAGAGATGACACTAGAAAACATATGTATTCATTCGCATAAAGCCAAAACCAACTGTAGAAATGAAAACAAGTGAGACGAAACTGTCTCAGCTATGTAAGACAATACAAGTGAAGCAGGACCCGGTCAAGTAAAGCACGATTTATTCCAACCACAAACAATCACAAGAATAACGGTTAAGCGCTTTCATCTGTAAATACAGACTTCATCAGAACAACATTACTGTGTATTACTGACAATTTTAAAAACTTTTTGGTGGCAAAAATGAACCACTGAAAGTTCTCATTTAAAGTGACAATGCATAATATATACACACACTACGTATAAACATTATTAAAACCTCATATATAAAAATATAAATATATACATGAATTATTAAGACTAAAAGTTAAAAACAAATATTACATATAAATGGTCTCAGCTAATAAACTACTTAAGTTGTAATACTGATTTAATAGAAATAAATTCATTAATACCAGGGAATTTTGTGACATTAGTTGCAATTTGCCAAAATAATTCCCTTTTACATAACTGTGCTTTATGATTACCCCCTCTAGCTGATATAAATATTTGATCAATAATAGCAAATTTAAACATATGTGTATCACCATATTTATTTATATGCCTAAATAGGGCATTTTTAGTGTCTTTAACTTTTATTTTATATAGGTGCTCGTAAATACGTCTTTTCAGTTGTCTCTCCATTTTGCCTATGTAGAATACAGCACATGTATTACACTTAGCTAAATAGACAATATTATTACTGTTGCAGTTCCCCTTTCTAAACCGTACATATGTCTTATTAATATCATCCAATTTTACTCCTACATCTTCATTAATGGCGAGACATTGTTTACACTGCCCACATTGTTTAGTATGGGTATTTGTTACCTTATTATTATAATTATGTGTATTTAATAAATTCTTAATATTCATACTCATTTTGAACACAAAATTAGGGTCCCTACCAATAACATTTGATAATTCATCATCAGTTACCAATATATTCCAATTCAACTTTATAATGTTCTTAATATCAAATACGAATGGGGAATATGTAAGAACACAAACTTTGTTATATTCTTTTTGTATATTATTTATATTGCTTGATATGTTAAAGTTTTCATTACCAAGAATAGGTGAAAATTTGTTACCCCATTCATTAATAACATAAGCTGATATATCATCTAATATTGCTAGAGGTCACCCTCTATTGATAAACATAATATGAATATTGTTTATTTCTTCTTTCATTTTATTATAATCAGAGGTCATTCTAGCCACACATATGCATTGGCCCTTATATATGTTCTTAAGAATATGTTTAGGATGGTTACTAGTGTAATCAAGGTAGCCATTAGAAAACGTTTCATTTCTAAATATTTCTGACTGAAAGCCAGTACTCATATGGCTTACATAGGTATCCAAATATGATATACCATCAGGACTAAAATTGTATGTAAACTTCAAAAAAGTACTAGTAGTATTTATATATTCGAAAAATTCCATAAGTGTATCAGTAGACCCATCCCATAATAAAAACATATCATCTAAAAATCTTGTATAATATATGATATTTTAAAATAATCACTCTTGAATAAGCATTGATTCTCCCATTCAAGCATAACTAAATTAGCAAATATGGGGGCAAAAGATGCCCCCATAGCCACTCCTTGAGTTTGCTTGTAATACTCGCCTTTGAAATAAATATAATTGTGTTCTAACACAAGACTCATCATGTCCACAATTAAATTGATACGATCCCAACTTAAACGGGAATGTTTCCTCAAACTATCACAAAAAAATTCTAATCCCTGTTCTCTAGGGATACATGAGAATAAGTCTATCACATCAATAGTGACAAATATCAAATTATTTTTCCATTTATTACTAGTTAATTTAGATAAAAACATCCATGAGTCCTTTACTATATGAGAAATATATTGATACGTATGTTTTAACCATTCATCAATAATGGTTAAAACATGCAAGAGAGACAACTGAAAAGACGTATTTGCGAGCACCTATATAAAATAAAAGTTAAAGACACTAAAAATGCCCTATTTAGGCATATAAATAAAAATGCCCTGGGATTCATGAACCTTGTGCCAGGCGCCTGCATAGCGTCGGCGTTATAAAGCCAAATATGGCCACCGAGCGATTCAGGTATGAACCAATCCCACGTGCACTACCGGCGTGCGCCGGACCTGCGCCGCCCCCGGCGTAGGTATGCTAAACACACTGTGTGCGGTATTGCACCATGCAAATGAAGGCAAATATCGATCCACGAAGTGGCGCAGGCGTAGCGTAAGGGCACGGAAATGTAAACCAAGAAAAACGGTTTACATTTACCCAAACATGACCAAGGAGTAATGGAAGGCTGTCAACGTCAGGTATCATACAGGTGCAATATGCCAATGGCGAAAGGCACCGAGAATGTCCAAAGAAAACATGCACAAAATGTAAATAATGACATAAATGTTATGTACGCAGAAACCACAGCAGAACCCCCGGATATGTGCACAGAAGGTGCAAAACAATGAAATAATATGACAAATGTCCTAAAAGAGCAGTATAATACACATCAGCTGCACAGCCACCACACACCATAGTATGTATGGAAAGCCTCAACCCCAGCGCAAGGGTTGTCAAGGAGTGGCGGCAGTGTTCGGCGTCGTAACCATGTATTAGCAGTCAATGCCATGCAAATGAGGCAGATAATAGTGAATCGCAAAACCGGCGCCGGTGTAAGGATGGAGCAAACAGCGCAGCGGTAGTATACCGAGGAGTGGCCTACACGGAATACATGTCAATCGCAGAGGGGTGTGCCACTGTAGGAGGAAGCACATTGGAGGCCAGCAAACATGGGCTGTACAATGCACATCACAGCAGCAGGACCGGCGTGTGAGGAAATAGATGCGCTGAGAGTACATAATGCGCGCACAGATGCATGTGCACGAGGATGACTACGTTCCCCAACCCAGTCATGTGACGGCCTCCCCGTCAACAACCACGGATATAGGAAGGTAATGCGGAGAATATGAGGAAATGCGGAAGCAGTGTAATTGGAGCCGTAATGAGCAATCAACACCAATCAATCCAGGAAGGGCAAACGGCGGCAGCTGACAACTCTGCATGCAGACTCCCGCAAAACGGGAAAGGGGAGGCATAGGAATGCAAAGATAGTAGGGGGTGTAGTAGAAATGCAAAGAGCAAAGAACCAAAATAGCACAGCCAAGTACAGAGGTAGCATAACGGCGGCGGCAGACAAAATGCATCATATGCCATGTGCCTGCAGGATGCACTGCAGGCAATAGAAGGTGCAACGTGCAGAAACAGTAATGTAAGATGCAAAGCTAAGACAATGCAGGCAACTGTAATGTAACACTAAAGGCAATACCATTGCAGTTGCAACGGTAAAAC
>NC_056729.1:957928239-958078239 GCF_019279795.1 Protopterus annectens
CCGCATCAATTCTCGACGCCAGGGTGCAGTCGCGCTATTACATTTTGTGACACAACAGTTCTCATTGCATCCAGTTCATCAGTCACAAGTTCAAGAGCGGAAAGTCACATTGATCAGTCCTCCGACAGGTTTTGACAACTTCCTCTGTTCCCTGATTGATTTCACTACTCCACAAGCTGGGAGTGTTCCAGCCCAGGTTATGACGCTGTCACTCAAGTCCATATGAATCGATATTCCTTTATCTCTTGCGGAAGACTGGAGTTTCAGAACAGCTTCCATTTCACCCACTGGATTAGTAGGTTTCTCGACTGTGTTCCCAGTTCTTCGAGCTATATGTGTTATAGTTCGCTTCGCACTCCAGAGGCAATTGTGCAGTATGTCATGTGACTGGAGCCAGATAACCCAAATAACAACTGCCGGACCAATTCTCAGGTAACCATTGAAATGCTTCTTTCCCACAAACAACATAACAATATTCTACTTTACTACTGATGCGGGTTACCTCTGCATGTAACATTTTCCTGTCTATAACAGAGGACTGTTTAAACAATTCAGGATGTTTCTGCACATCCTTCCACGTTATTCTCATGAAGCTTCAATACAGATAATGAATGGTGCTACAAGT
Source organism: Protopterus annectens (assembly GCF_019279795.1). Classification (NCBI taxonomy): domain Eukaryota; kingdom Metazoa; phylum Chordata; order Ceratodontiformes; family Protopteridae; genus Protopterus; species Protopterus annectens. The sequence continues at coordinate 957,928,865 of NC_056729.1, forward strand.
AGTACTGTGATCTTTGGCTGTTATATGACATTTGTAAGACACAGTTATGTTACAAATACTCCCACCAACTTGAACTGTATCATGTTTATCACAACATACAATTACTTTTTGTGTAACAGGTAAGTACAGTGCCACTTTGTCCTGTGATCTCACAGAACCTGTATCAAAGTGTACATATTCACAAGTCTCAATCTATCCCCAAGGGGACAACATACATCGGAAGTCCTCCATATGATGTAGGTATGGCAGTACAAACACAGCAATTTAAAATGTTCATAGTCTGTACATGCACACGCGTCATGCCTAGGTATGTGTTGAAGTGTGGAAGCCACTCTGTGGCCAGTTCATCACGTATCACTATTTGTATCCGTGTAGTTATATGCAGGTAAGGTCACAGCAAATGTAAAGTAAACACAAACATGGTTAATAGTTGTATAATCATTAGGACAGTAAACAAAATGTCTTTGGGGTTGCTTTGTATTGTTATACAGTCTGGCCCGGGTGATTCAGGCTCTATGGTATATCAGCTACAAGATGTAAATCAGACTTGATATCCTTTACCGGTTTGAAAACTGTGAGGTGAACCCAGGACGACCTCTCTGCAAACTTTACTGCAGTAGGCGTTGCCAACAGTAGCTGGTACAGACCTTCACACATTCCACTTGGCAATTATGTTCTTTGGATAACAGTGACATACACACAGGATACTGGTCTCAGCTATGTGTCCGGCTTCGCTTGCTCTTTATCTGTAAAAGACTTTAACTGCAAAACAGTGTTATTGGTTAACAATCCTCTCATGTCACCTGCTAATGAGCCATCGACCTCCGGCTCTGCAGGCATGACAGCTTTCCACTCTGGCACATAATATGCCATTCCACATACTACTTTGAAGTGGGTGCAACACTTTACATTTGGAACTGTTGTCATGCTCAGCAATGCTAGAGGTAGACAGCAAATGTAACTCGTCTGGGTGTCACCCACCAACCTCCTCTACTTATTTCTCGGGATCCCATTGTACCGCGCCAGCAGTCATGCTGACTGTGGGTTGCACATGCAATTTACATTCATGGAAATACAAGTTAATCCCCCAGGTTGCGTGATTGTCTGGTTCACTAAATGTGTTCTATTGTCACTGTAGTTTCTTTACAGTATGCCAGATCTAGGGATACTTTATTTTACTGGCACCTTTGCCACTGCTGCTGCATCCGGATTCATGGTTGGGAATGCTTCTACCCATTTTGATTATATATATGTGTGATCACTAAACAGTATTTCTTCCCTTCACATTTATTCAGATGTATGAACTCCATACAAATAGTACGGAACGGTTATGGTGGTGTAGGTAAACTCACTCCCTTCGGTTTAAATGCTCCCTTTGCATGATGTCTACTGCAAATGTGACACGCTGCTCATGATGTTTGTATGTGGTTCCTAATTCCGTATGTTAGGTATTCTGTTAACCAACTGTACCATCCCCCCTGTTGAGACATGGCTCTACCCATGGCTCCACAAAGCCACATATCTGAATACATTAGACGTTAATATTGGCTTTCTCACTGTGGATATGTGCAGTCCGCCTTCAAGGATTGCTCCTCGTCATACCCACTCCGGCTTTTCTGCTTTCGTAGTTGATGTTTGCATTGTTTGTAACATTTCTACATCTAGAATGTCTGAGGATTGTCATTCCTCATTCAAACAGACACTTTCCAACTGTGAGGCTGCTTGTTTTGCAGCTGCATCAGCTCGTGCCTTACCTTTCCTACTGTTATCCTGTTGCTTTCTATGACCTGCACATTTACAATTAGCTACTTTAGTGGGTAACTGAATGGAATCTAATGCATTCAAGATCAATTGCGCATGATTAATCGGTTTACCGGTGGATGTTATCATTCCCCTATTCTTCCACTGCTGCTCATAAACATGCACTGTACAGACAACATACTGACTATCGGTATACATGTCCACACATCAGTTTTTCGCTAGAGTACAAGCACGTGTTAAAGCTATCTATTCTGCTGCTTGAGCAGACACGTTATGCTGCAGGGGTTGGGCGTCTACAATTCCATTATCAATAACTACTGCATAACCTACTTGATTCGTTCCTGTAGGACTCTGTCTACATGATCCGTACACATAAACTGTCACCTCTGCATCATCTAAGGGTATATCAGTGATATCATGTCTGTGTGGAGTTATTTCATCCATTTCATATAGGCAACTGTGTGGTGTGCCATACACAGGTGTCGGACGTGACGTTGATAGGTTTAATGTTGTACAACGTTCAATCACCATATGAGGTTGACTCAGTGGTATGGTCAAACAAGATAGATGTCTAGCACGGGTCAGGAATGATATCTTCTCTTGCAGCAGAATGATCGCAACTGCATGAGACATTCTCACAGTGAGAGGGTGGAATAATAACATTAAGGCCGGGGCCTGTACTGCCATGGGTGCTACAACAACTGCCTGTACACAATGTGGCACTGACCATGCCACAGTGTCCAACTGCAATGAGTAGTAAGCTATGGAGCGTTGCTTGCTTCCATGCTGTTGCATCAAGACTGACGTCATATATCTCCGCTTACAATCTACAGTCTGACAACATGTGTTATGATTATTCGGGAGACCTAATACAGATGTTGAAGCTATCAATCGTTTTAGTCTGCAGAAAGCTGTTTCTGCTACTGGAATCCAGTGTAGTATATGTTGTACTGCCATAGGTGTATTAAAGATTAAGGCAGACAATAGAGCGGATTCCAAAGCATTGTTTGGTAACCAGCTTTGACAAATGTTAGTCGGCCCAGAAAGGACTTCATTCCCTTCTTGGTAGTTGGCTTGGGTGCTTGTGAAATTGCTACCTTCCTATCGTCATGTAATGTTCTACCCTCCTTGGATACCACATATCACAGGTACTTGACCTGTATTCTCTGTAGTTGCAATTGATGCTTGCTTAATTTATGTCCCTGTTCTGCTGAATATCTCAATAATGCTATTGTATCTTCCATACATTGCTGCTGGGTAGGGGCCGCAAGCAGAATATCATCCACATAAAGTAGAACTTGACTGGCCCCGGGTGGAGTAAACACCAGAATGTAGCTAGCCATCTCCTGTGGGAATGTCGTTGTACTTTCACAGTATCCCTGCGATAGCCAGGTATGGCTGTATCTGTTACCCTGAATGTAAATGCAAAGTAATACGGACTATCTGGATGTATAGGTATTGCAAAGGAAGCATAGCTTATATGTACCACGGTAAGATACTTCTGTGGCGTGTTCATAGCATTCAATACTGTGTGTGGGTCTGGCACCATCAGTACCCTAGGTATTATTACATGATTTACAGCTTGTAAATCCTGTACCATCCACCATTCCCCCTTTGTTTTCCGATCAGAAGATACAGGGGTATTGCATGGTGAATAGCGATTACTTTGTAGATGGGGAATTCCCTCTGTGACTTTACAGATATCTTCTGGTGTCCACGGTCTATACACTAAGGGAGTTGGGTCCTGGCCTTCCTGTCCTGCATGAGGGTTCGGTACTTCAATTAATTGACAGATATCCTCACTCTGTTCTAGTGACTGTCTTCTTACTCGAGTGTCCCTAGGTATGTTACGAGTTCGGGATGTGGTTTCAATAGCTTCTGTTACATTTGGTCATTGTGATACCTCTGTTGCCACAGGGTAACGTGTGGGGACTAGCCTGCCCTCCCGCTTCATATCCTGGATGTGGTATCGGAGGTGGTAGGGGGGTGGGAGGGCTGTCGCTACTACTGTATTATGATCTTCTCTGTATGTATGATGCTTTCGCATTTTTAGTGTTCTGTTCCCTTCGGTTCACTACCTCAATCCACCTATGTGCTTGACGGATACCCAATTGTCGCTGTTTTGTTGCCTGCACATCTTAGGGCTGCCACCTTTTCAAATGCACAATGTGGGACATTGGTGTTTGGAACGTGTAATTTGCCAGGGAAAAACATACCCACGGCCAGTACATAGGACAGGAATTCACTTTTTGCCAGGAGAGCTACCAATTCTTGTAGCATTTCAGTTACTTATTCTGTTTATTATGATATTGTGTGGTTCCAGATACAAAATTACTGTTTTATGCTACCATTTGAAAAGATATCTGAGAAATCTTTGTCCTGAGATATCAGGACATTTGCCATTTGTTCGGTTTGTTTGCAGGACACGACTGGCCAAAGAGGGACTGTCCCTCACAGGGTGGGACAGGTGGTTACCCTAGAACATCTGCATCACATTTTCAGAGATTCCAATGTTTCAGTAACGATATTTTGTGTAATATACCATCAATGACATATTTATTACCCCATTTTGCAGAATATCTCACATTATGTGCTCTCTGCGATTGCATATACTTCACGTCACCCGTCAAACGCGGATCACATGATCTGTTTGTGCACTAATCTTGCATATCCTCTACACGACTGTTACGTACTTTCTCTCGCACCACGTGGTATCTCCTTCCCTGTATCCACTGTAGTGTCTACAATGACTATTTACTCTACTCTGTGTTCCCCTGATCTATGTCCAGATTTAACACTATTTGGATTGGTCTTCGACCTGCTATCACAACTGTTAACAGAAATACAATGTAGTCTGGTCCCTGATCTACAATAGACACAAAGAGACAAACCCTCCTTACCTGAGCCTCCTGTTTATGACTGCACGTTTTCTTCTTGGGATCCAGTTTTCCGCTTTTCAGCCACAGATCAGACAGTGGACAGCCTCTTTACACACAACAATTCAGTCGGAGGTCTTTTCATTCAAGAAGAACCATTTAGGCAAATTCTCCCGCAGATGTCTAACCACCCATGCACTCTGACCTGTAGCTTACCAAGGGAATTCCGGCTAAGAAGGACCACAATGTCAAATAAGTTGTTAAAACCAGACTGTAGTGATCAGTAGGCTTTTCTAAGTGACAGTCAATAACACAGGAAGCTCGGGTTCACAACGTTTTAGTAGTGTACACAGGCAGGCAATATAATATACAGTCCAAGTATGAGAGTTTTGTCTGACTCTATACAGTAAGCAATTTCTTTATATAGTGTTTACAATCAGCTTTTGCCCACCTTACTGACGTGGTCGGTCACAGGGCATTTCCATCACTATGGTCCGCAATAGTCTATACATACGTGGGTGCTGTGGTCGTGCTTTTAAAATGTTTTCCCATGAGAATAACACAGCCTTGCAAGGCACCTGGTCAATTACAGTGTCCTTCTGTGATTGTAGCTGTTTCAAGGACCCTGGACTGTTCCGATACAGTAGTCAGTTCATTTCTTACTACGTTCCTTTGTCTCTCTGGTAAGGAGTTGTACTCTTATCTTCGATAGTGCTCACAAGGCCATCCTCCTCAGGGGAAGGGGTGATGTTATGCATGTACATACATTCATTTTTCTGTAACCCAGCAGATAATTAATGCTGAGAGACATAAGCCTGCTGTACTGGTTACTGCCAGGGTCAGAATTTGATCACACTACAGCTTAGCTTCACCAATTACATGCATGATCATTTCTACTGCCATATTGTACGGTACAATTCAATGCATTATATAGTATTTTGATTCTAAACTGGCACTTCCTGTGTGTTTCTATATATATTTGTCTAACAACATCCATCCGGCCATATGCATGTTGTTCTGTCCTTTACCTTGACCGTGTGTATTTGGCCGTCCGGCAACGCTACTCTCCACATGTGATGTCCCACCTTCCCCTTCTTTGCCTGTAGCACCCTGTTAGGATGTCCTGTTTGGTAGGCACATGTTCCGCTATATGTGTTTGACTTCTCTGCATAGCTAATCATCGATGCGGTAGTTCAACAACCCGACTTGTCCACATGTGTACAGTTATGTGCACCGTGGCGTGTGCAAACCTATATGGTGTGGACGGGTACATACCACATGCGGATGTACACATTCTGCACACACATTCACATGCAGCCATTTCCATATCTGTACCTGGGTGGGTTGGTGACATGTGGGTACGTATTTGCCCACGTGGCACTGCCTAACACATACTTCTTACCACATTTCAGGTATGCACATTGTGTGTAGGTGTATAGCTGCACAAGGATGCTAGCTGGTTTGGGTGCACAGGTGTACATGGGTGGGACTTACATGCTACAATGAGCCTATTGTGTATTACATCTGCATGCATGGGTTCTGCTTCTGGATATTACAGTTAAACATACGCCATCCTGTGTATGCGACAGACACGTTGCTGGGTGTGGGATATGTTGCTATGCACATGTTTGCCTGTGTTTAGGGTATCTTGGTTCCTTTCTGTTGTTATGTCGACACAGCTACCCAGCTATGTACTCTCACTACTGCTTGTGACCATTATGGTTGACACCTTTTCCAATGCCCATAGTGGGACATGTTTTGTGGAAACATCTGATTTTGCAGGACAACACATACCCACGGCAAGTGGAGTTGACAGAACTTCACTTGTTTGCCATACTATACGCTTATTCTGTTAGCATTTGGGTTCCTTATTCAGTTTCTTATGCCATGTATGTGTTTCATATACAAAATATATGTTTTATGCTACTATTACAGGTATATTGCGGGAATATTTTTGGCAGGGAATCTCAGGTCATTTGCCAGTTTTTCGATATTTGCGGGACACAACTGTCCAATGAGGGACTGTCCATGGCAAATTGGGACAGCTGGTAACCCTGGTGACCATGCCCATGTCGCTACTGGGGTTGCCACCTTTTCCAGTTGCCAAGGTGGGATATTTTCGGGACTCACATCTGATTTTACAGGCCAACACATACACACGGTCACTATATAGCATAGAACTTCACTTGTTTGCCTAAATAAAAGCTTATTGTTGTGGCAGTTTGGTTGCTTATTCTGTTTCTTGTGACATTGAGATATTTCAGTTACAGAAATAACCAATTCATGCAACCATTACATTAAATACGGGATATCATTATGTCCTACAATCTTAGGACATTTGCCATTTTTAATATTTTTTATCGGGACACAACTGCCCATAGAGGGACTGCCCCTCGCAAAGTGGGACAGGTGGTAACCTTAGTCGCTACTCCTATGTTGGTGCGTCGCGCTGACATGCTGCGGTACACCTTCTCTGGGTATGACCACTGACGGTGCATTGCGGGACAAACGCGGTCTTAAGCTTATCCTTTGCTCCTTGGACGGGTACACTTAGGGCTTCGTGGGTTGTATTTGCTTCTCCGTTTAGTTGGGACGGGTACTATGTTGCATACTCTATGTGCGTTTCATTCTGCACGGGCCCTGGCTGCTGCCATTACTATTATGGGCGGACCGTGGCAGTCAGCACATTAGGTTGCTCACCGCCTGCCGGCTTAGCCACGCCTCCGGACGCATCCTACTTGGGCTCGCTCACGTACACTACGCACGTGTCTGTGGTTATGGCGCACTCACATTACTATGCATATGGCGCTACTACGCCAGCTATTCACTGCACCGCCGGCGCAGCCCTTACGCCGGCCTTGCGCCGAGCTTCACGAATCCCGGGGATGGTGATACACATATGTTTAAATTTGCTATTATTGATCAAATATTTATATCAGCTAGAGGGGTAATCATAAAGCACAGTTATGTAAAAGGGAATTATTTTGGCAAATTGCAACTAATGCCACAAAATTCCCTGGTATTAATGATTTTATTTCTATTAAATCAGTATTACAACTTAAGTAGTTTATTAGCTGAGACCATTTATATGTAATATTTGTTTTTAACTTTTAGTCTTAATAATTCATGTATATATTTATATTTTTATATATGAGGTTTTAATTATGTTTATATGTAGTGTGTGTATATATTATGCATTGTCACTTTAAATGAGAACTTTCAGTGGTTCATTTTGGCGCCAAAAAGTTTTTAAAATTGTCAGTAATACACAGTAATGTTGTTCTGATGAAGTCTGTATTCATTCACATGCATCAAGAACATGTCCAAGAACTGCTGAAGTACCCTCGAGGCAGAAGCTTGCAAAATATCCTTTGTGTCCCTAGTCTGTCTTTAGAATGCCCCTGTGGTAAGTATAGTAATAGCTATACATACCTTAGTATCCACAGGGATAGGAAGGCCACATATCCTGCAGTACCTAAGGGGGGACCATACATATTTAGTAAGGCCCTTACATTATTCCTGTCCACTTTAAATCTATCAGGGACTTGATGGTTTTCAAAATTATGATTAATAATTCTCTATCTATACCCATTTGACTGCTGAGCACTGCTGGGCACTAGTGGTTCTGTCTCGGCCAAGTCAAGCAGCTCACACCTAGAAATAGCAAAGTTAGAAGCAAGACAAAGCATCTTCAATAACTGTAAATTAGATAGAAAAGGTGAGATTCCACCTGTTCTAACACATCAAATTATAACTATAAATCACAAACAGCTGGGAAGACAACTTATTAGGATATGTTATTTTACATAATTTCTCATTGCCATGTTGTTATTACTTTATTTGCATAAGTGCATTTATGGCCATTGTGCTTTGGTATAAATAGTCTCTATGAATAGTGCTTTGGGTTCTCTTATTTCTGAACCATGCTGTTTAACTTAACACTTTCACATAACAGCTATGAATACCACTCTAAGTGTCTCATAATTTCTATTATGTATGACTATATTACCTTTTCCTAAGATCTTTCTGGATACATTAAGCAGCAGTCATGTGAGCACTTCAAACAAAATAGTTTATGTTCAAATGGTTGCCACATGAGGAAATTTTAATAGCAGTAGTCAATAAATATCACAAGAGCCCAAAACATTGCTAATGTCAAGATAAAAAAAAAAAAAAACTGCATATGATCTTTATTGCCTGAAATTAGGAAAAAAAAAACACTCCCACCTACATAACCATTAGAATTAGATTTAAATTTGGTCAATGACAGACTCCCTTTATATGGGTTGGATAACTTCTTGCACTATATTTACAAACTGGAACAAAAACATGCTCCTTATTATTGCTCTGTTAAAAAAAGCCACTGGCTTCATAGCCTTAGATTTATTATGATGGCCTATAAATAAAAATCTGAATATTACTAATTAACCCGAAACCTTAAACAGCAAGCACAAAAATAACCTCTTTAAATCAATAAACTTCTGTTAGCATGCTATCATATAGTACTTCAGTGGCAGTGAAAACAATACATTTTTTGGATTATTTTTAGCAGTTTGAAATGCATCATGGTACATATGTTAGAAAATGGCATTAAGCTACAAAATAGTTTTTCAAGCAATATATGAAAAATAAGTTAAACTAACAGATCACTTCTTGAGAGATAAAGGAATTTAACCTGTTCCAAAATAGATCTGATGAAATATGTTATTAGTCAGTTACATGATGCATTTTTCAATAAATGCAGGCCCTGGCTACAATAACAAACCGAATAAATATCATCATTCATTGCAAAATACTCAACTGCATTTCATCTGTCTCTTTTCCTGATAAATGAGGTTTGGGAGCAAAATAATTTGTTCAGGGACATTTTCAAGTGTGAGTTAGATAGGAATAGTAATGGGAGTTAAGATGGTAGTAGAAGAAAGTTAGTGTGATGGGATGGAAGGGTTATATTTGGAAAGTAGGAGAGATGGGAGGAAATGAGGTAAGTGCAAGTAGGAGCTTAACTAGTTTTATGTGAGAGTAACTGGGTAAGGGATCAAATTTTGAAGTAAATTTGCTAGGACAAGTGTTATGTCCGAGATGACCTGTAGGTATTCCTGGAGAACAGGTAGGCCCTGGGTTACTGGTTGGTGGGTTGGAGGAGAGAGATGGTTTGTATATGTAAAATATACATATTTTCTCTCTCTCTCTCTCTCTCTATCTCTCTCTCTCTCTGTCTCTCTGCCTCGATTAAGGATAGATGATGGGCCACTGCTGTTTTGGCTAGGTTCTGTGGCTTTACAAAATGAGTTATGGCTGTAGGGTGTTGATGAGTATAGCAATGTTAGGTAATCCAGGGATAGAGGATGGGTCACTGTTGTTTTGGCTAGGTTCTGTTATATTAAAACAGAGAAATAAAAAGGAGAGACAGAAACAAAAGAGGAGAAATGGTACCACATTTAACAATTTTGTGAGGCTGTAGGTACAAGGTTCTTGTGTGTTGTTAAGAGTGGATGCTATTGTTGGTGGGTGGTTTAAGTCATTTTGTTGGTGAGGAGTTCAGTTTCCATAATATTGAGTGGGTTTGGAATTAATTGGTGTTGGTGGTAAGCTACCACAGTTGATTTTGATGTATTTCCCTCAGCTGGAGCTACTAATGGCTTTTTGCTGGCTCTGAGTGAGGTAAACTAATGGCTGCCACCACACATGTGCTGTGTGGCGCCAACTGTCGGTGGAGTATGGCCATACTTTTCAACTGTACAGCATTTCGCAGAAGGTCAGATTTTGCCTCACATTTTGACCTGCTGCTTTTACACTTGTGGCTTTCTGGCAAAACATTGCCAAATCTTGGAGGACTGAAGTCAGGAAATAATGACAGGCATCTGAAAATGCAGATGTCACAGTCCTGATGAGTCAGTTAATAAGAGTGCAGTTCCCCCTTTGGGTAGAGGTGGCATTTTCTAGTTAAGCAGTGTGGACTTGAATGTTTCAGCCCTGGTTCTTTTAGTGGCTTTCTAAGTTATAAGAGAAATATTTAAGGTGTCCTTAGTTTGGGTTTTTGTTTCCCTATTATTTCAGGTTTTGTTCAGCTTTCTGGCACTGAAGGATAGACAGGTATAGTCTATTTCTCATAAAATTGTGTTTTTCTGGAAAATCATTGGCAAAACCACACAGGTTTGAAATCAGAAAATAGTGACAGGCATTTGGATTTCAGACCATTCCCTGAGAAAATGTACCTGTCATTCAATCAAGTGTCTAAGTTTGTAAGAGCAGTATTTAAAGGTTCCTATTTTTGGGAAATCTGATTGAAGAATTGCAGTGAGCTATGGAAATTGCATGTGCTGTTGCGTTTTGCTGTTTGCGCTTTAGGGATTTGATGTCAGTCAATAGGCTATTATAAAAAAGGGGAAGGAAGTGTGTTCTGTGCGAAAGGTGAGCAATGTAGTAGCTTCAGTTGCTCAGCTATGTTAGGGGACATTGATATTATAGGGAAGTTCTGATTTTGGTACTCACTTTATTTTGAGCAGTGTTGTATAAAGGAGGTGTAGTTAATGAGAAAAGAGAAAGAGAAAAGTATAGGGCTAACTTATGGGGGTTAGGTGGGGTAGTACAGTGGCAAGATTTGTTTTGTACTGGATACAGGTTCTTGACTGCAGGAGGAGTTTCAGCAGTTATACTTCACAGCTGTGCAGAATTTTGCTGGCAATCTCAATTTTGCTGTCTGTCTGAGCTTTAAGCTTTGAACTGAGAGAGTGATAAAAAAGAAGGCTCTGGCTTGGAAGATAAGCATATCTAGTTATAAGGCACATGGTTATAAATCAGGCATCAGAAAACATTTGTGTGCTTCCATATGCATAGAACTCTTCCAGATTTGCCGAATTAGACTGGTGAAAGAATAAACTCAGCCATGGAAACATAAATAGCGAATGTATCTAGGATGTATGGTTGTGGGCAACTCATCTTCCTTGTTGATCTCACTGAGTAAAACTTGTTTGTTCTGTATGTAAGGACCATTTTGTGATCACATTATAAATATTTTAATAGTAGGGTCCATGTTTTATTCTTGGCTATAGGGTACTATCTTTAGGAATGCAGAGAAAAAAGCAAGTTTTTCGGCCTTGGTGGTTGGAGTTCCAGGTCTGTAGCATTGCCTGCAATTGTCATTGGCAGGTCAGAACCAAACTAAAAATATAAAAAAAAGTGTTATAGGAGGGTGGATAGCACACTCCTATCTTGACCATTGAGTGCTTCCTTGGAGTTCACGATGGAAAGGATCAACTACAAATTTTAGAGAGCTGCTTACCACTGCCAGTAGTCCTTTTTTCTTTCAAAGGAGGCTGTTTTATTAGATCAGTTTTTCCAGGTAGATAACCACTGCTCATTGAGTTACAAGTTAAAAGCTGTACCATTTATACAAAGTTAATGGGTCTAGACCACTGTTGTGGCTGTATTAACTGACTGAAACCATTTGACTGACAGTAAAGGTTCCTACAGCTTTTGGCACCAAACATACCTCTCAACCTCTTACAGCAAAAAATATGGACAAAGCCAGAAATAAAATTGGGATAAAGGCCAAAAAATAGGAACGATTTTTAAATATTGCTCATATAAGCTTAGAACATTGATAAGAATAACAGGTTTTGCATTAGCATGATTATTCTGAAGGGTATTGAAGTCTGAAACTATAATGTCTGTCACTATTTTCTACTTTTAATCTTTAATGATTTGCCACAAATTTGCCAGAAAACCACAATTTTAGGAAAAACGAACCAAATGTTTGAGGCGAAAATCTTCACATTCTGCGAAAATCTGTATAGTTGAGAGGTGTGGTGCCAAAAATAAGTGACCCGAATTTCAACGTGTGTGTTTGTTTAAATTTCATGCCTCCTAGTTTCCATCTACTTCAGAAACCCCTGTTAGACATTCAATGTTCAGATGTGTCCATTCAAAACATTTATGATATTGTGAAACCTGTTTATCTATCAAGGTTTCAGTTGCAGCTGATATTTAAAATCATCCCTAGGTGGGTCTTTGGTAAAAGGGGTTCTCCATTATCTATGGCTGTTTAGGAGTTATGCTGGCAACATAGGGTAGGATGGTGGAATGTAAGAGGGCAGGAATAACAATTTTTTTCCCAGAGGATTTACAGTTGTTTTTTATTTTACAGATGGCCGACCTCTGGAGTGGCGCACGATAATGTCAATAGATGTCAGAAGTGCAGAGTTTGCATCAGTCAATGACTTTAAGAAAGGGAACTTAACAGGTGAGGATGTTGGTGCAGTAGATGTTCTGGCTACTGAAGCAGTGCACATTTAGGTCACAGATAATGATACATTACTTGGTGCTCATTTAGACATGCCAGAGTTGGTGTGGTTTGGAAGTAGTGTGGGGATAGTTGAGGATAATGTACGTAGGGGCAGGGTGAAATAGGTGTTTAGATTTGATTAGGGGTTTTGGGTCATCCACAGCTGGGATGGAGTCACAACAGCAGGAGTTTGGATCTGACTTTGGGATCCAGGTGAGTGATTGCTTAGCTAATCTGGTCCTGAGGCAAGGGGTCTTTTGACCCCTCACCTATCACTTTAGTTAAAGGAAAGATTTGGAATGGGGAATATGTTGATGTTTTGAATTAACTGATGTGGACAGGTTTCAAAGTCTAATGAAATCAGAAACCATATACTTTGTTCAGCTGTTCTTATTGTAACTGTCTTAGTTTGCTGTTCTACATGTTATCTGTTCAGTTGCCCTTACTCTGCACTTATTACTGCTTGTTAGTAGCCTTCTAATTTACTGCCTTCTGCACTTATTTTTAGTCATTTGTTAATTTAATTGCATTTATTTAAACTGTATTTGCCGTAATATTGCTACACACTCAAGTGTGTTAGCCTGCACTGCATTTGAATTGTATTTACTGCTATTTTAGCCACTTTTCTGTAAAAAAAAAATCTAAGCTTGTTTGCTATCTTTCCTGTAACTAGCCTAGACCAGATACAGACTTTCTGTATCCAGGACTGTTGGTAAGCTTCTGATCCCCCCAAACCTTTCTGTGTTGGAGGGAAGCCTTCTAGCTTATCAGTGGGTGTGGTAAGCACTAGGTAGCCTATCTACCACAAGAGGAGTGGGTTTTGGCTCAGAAATTGTAGTTTATTGGTTGTTTGGGCAGTTTTTCCATCTCTTTCAACTTTCTAGTTTAAAAGCCCGCATGTGCGTTTGTTCCCCACCTTTCCTGTAATGAGTTTAGTCCAGGTACATATTTGCTGTATTCAGGATTCTTTGTAAGTTTCTGAGCCCCCAAAGCCTTTCTGTGTCAGAAGGAAGCCTTCTAGCTTATCAGTGGGAGTGGTAAGTACTACTAGGTAGCATATCTACCACAAGAGGAGTGCTTTTTGGCCCAGAAATTGTAGTTTATTGACCGTTTGGGCAGTTTTTCCATCTCTTTCAACTTTCTAGTTTAAAAGCCCACATTTACACTTGTTTTCCACCTTTCCTATAACTAGTCTAGTCCAGATATAGATTTGCTGTATCCAGAACTGTTGGTAAGCTTCTCAGCCACCCCAAGCCTTTCTGTGTTGGAGGGTAACCTTCTAGCTTATCAGTGGCAGTGGTAAGCACTAGATAGCCTATCTACCACAAGAGGAGTGGTTTCTGGCCCAGAAATTGTAGTTTATTGGCCGTTTAGGTAGTCTTCCATCTCTTTCAACTTTCTGGATTAAAAGACTGCATTTACTCTTGTTTCCTGCCTTTCCTGTAACTAGCCTAGTCCAGATACAAATTTGCTGTATCCAGGACTGTGTATAAGCTTCTGAGCCCCCAAGCCTTTCTGTGTTGGAGGGAAGCCTTATAGCTTGCCAGTGGGAGTAGTAAGTAATAGGTAGCCTATCTATCACAAGAGGAGTGGTTCCTGGCCCAGAAATTGCAGCTTATTGGCCATTTGGGCAGTTTTTTCCATCTCTTTCAACTTTCTGGTTTAAAAGCCCACATTTGCGCTTGTTTCCTACCTTTCCTGTAATTAGTCTAGTCCATATTCAGAGTTGCTGCATCCAGAACTGTTGGTAAGCTTCTGAGCCCCCCAAGATTTTGGTGTTGGAGGGAAGCCTTCTAGCTTATCAGTGGGAGTGGTAAGCACTAGGTAGCCTATCTACCACAAGATGAGTGTTTTTTGGCCCAGAAATTGTAGTTTATTGACCATTTGGGCAGTTTCTCCATATCTTTCAACTTTCTGGTTTAAAAGCCAAAATTTGCACATGTTTCCCACCTTTCCTGTAACTAATCTAGTCCAGATACAGATTTGCTGTATCCAGGACTGTTTGTAAGCTTCTGAGCAGTGCCAAAGTCTGTTCTTAATTTTCCCTTAGATCTGCTAGTTCTCTCCTCTCCTGCACTTTTACTAGCTTATTAGTTTAGCACTTTATCAGACTTCTTGTAGCAATTATAGTAGTACACAAAAGTGCTACCAGCACTAAACGTTCTACAAGGAAACAGCTCCAGTACTTATTAATGCTCACCCCTCCAGGTATGTCTAAAGGTCAGTTCCCTGTGCTTTCCCCTATTAACCTGGTAAACCTGGGCATCTTGAGGCAATATAGCAACTACCTCATGTACACTGACAACCCTCTCCTCTTACCCCCACAACACTCAGACCTGTGAGAAATGCACTTATATATCCAAACTGGAAGCCACGCACTCTCCAGTCAAGACCGGAATAGCTGGTCAAGAGGAGAAGGTCAAGACTTGCACCACACCACATGGAACACATAGCCCTCCAGAGCACACACCAGCATTGCCTTCACATAAAAACACAAACTACACACCCACCTTTGTGGAGGCTCACAATAAAAATCTAACCAAACAGCAGAGACCTCCAAGGCAGAAATGCACTCGACCACCACAACACAACACTAATCAAGAGACTCATCACTCTCCTAAACAGTGTGCCACTCAACCAAAGCCCCTGAGGCAAAACAGCATGCCCACCACACTAGTCATAGGTGGCTCAATAGTGAGGCACACTGATGTCCCACTCACTAGGTTGAATAAGGAGAAAAAAACAGTCAGCTGCCTGTCAGGCGCCAGGATCCACCACATAATGCATGCACGCAGGTCCCTCAACAACAGGTACCAATATGACTCTGTCATTGTACATGTGGGTGTGAATGACCTGAGACGTACCTCCCTGGACTACATGAAAAGAGACATGGAGGAGCTCTCAGATTATGTAGCCCAGGTGGGTATGACCCTAGCCCTGAGCAGCATCCTACCATCACCCAGAATGATACCACAGTACAAGCAGAAAATGACTGATTTCAACAACTGGGTAAGTTTCTGGTGTCATTCTAAGGGGATGCAGTATCTGCCTGCCTGGGATGGCATGATTGACAGACCTTGATGCTTTGCCAGAGATGGCATGCATCTGTCACCCCTGGGGTTCCGGATACTAGCCAAGGATCTTGCCACCCCTATAGTGCCTTTTTTAGGTGGTATTCCAAAGACCAAATTACCACCATAACAGCTACAAACAAATGCAATTTGAGGGTCATGCTGCTCAACGCTGGAAGTCTAAATCACAAAATGCACTCGCTTGAAGTACTCCTTAAAATGGAGAACATCGACATTTGTGCTGTAACAGAGACCTGGTTCAAGGCAGCAGAAAGCACCCCTGCACTACCAGACTACAACTCATTCCACACCTTTCGGCCCCAGAACTTGGACCGAAGCTCCAAAGGTGGTGGTGTCTCCATATTCATAAAGGATACGTACACCTCTAGACTGGTAGCCCAACATAATGCATCTGAAATACTTCAGGTTCAGCTAACATTGAGTAAGACAGCAATTCAGGTCGTAGCCTGCTCTAGGTCCGCAGCCATGTTCCAAGATTCGCACTCCACATTCCTAAGCACCCTGGAGAATATTAGGGTCCAACCTAACACTCTCATACTGGGCAACTTCAACTATCCCTCCATTAACTGGGAAAACTACTCATGTACCAACACACTTGTCCAACGCATTCTGGAATTCATTAATTCCAATGCCCTGGACCAACTCATTCCCAAGACTGGAAAGACTCCCTTATCAGCCTCAGCAAAAGGTTGAGATCCCTCATCAAATCATCTAAAGCCAGCTATGAAAACAGAATTGCAGCAGATAGTAAAGACAACCACAAGGCCTTCTGTAGTTATGTAAAGAATCTCCAGGGCAATACCCAGATTTCCTCTGAGCTACTGCACAATGGTATCTCCTATACTGAGCCAACAGATATTGCAAATATACTGGCAAACAGATTCAGTGCTAACTTTACCCCTCTCTCCCCCCAAAAGGACCAATCAAAATACCAGTAGATTGCCAGGCACCCAGTATTACTGCTGCACAGGTTAAAACAGCATGGTCCAAGGTCAAGGATACAGCTTCTATGGAACCTGACAGTATCCTTGGCTGTGTTCTACATGAACTACAGAGTGAACTGGCACCTCACCTGTGTGCCTTGTTCAATCACATCCTCACCTCAGGCTTTATCCCCACTGAATGGCACACTGCTACAGTCATCCCTCTACACAAAGGAGGAGTGACTACAGGGCCCAGGAACTATCACCCCATTAGCCTGACGAGTCTGATATGTAAAGCTGTGGAACGCATCATCATGGACCTAATAAACAAGGATATAGGGAATCTCCAAACTCTGGATCCTACACAGTTTGGTTTTGTGAAGGGTAGATCATGCCTGCTCAACTTGGTTGACTTCTTTGAGTCAGTCACCAGAGCTGCAAATGAAGGTAAGATGGTTCATACAACCTAGCTTGATCTGGCCAAGGCCTTTGATACCACTCCCCATTCAGGAATCACAGAAAAACTTATAAGCTAGGCATCAACCCCTATATCACTATGTGGGTTGCAAACTGAATCTCAGATAGAACCCACAGTGTGAAAGTAGCTGACTCAAAGTCAGACTGCCTACCAGTCATGAGTGGAGTCCCACAGGGTTCTGTCCTGGGTCCTCTCCTTTTTGGTATCTACTTCTCTGAAGTCCAGGCCAACAAGAATGGATGCTGATTGACAAAGTTTGCAGATGATTGCAAGTTGGGAGCTATTATTAACTCCCCAAGTGATGCTGACATCCTACAGAAAGGCCTCAATGAGACCAATGACTGGTGTGAAAACCATGGCCTTAAGCTCAATGCCGAAAAATGTGTCTTCAACCCCTTTGGGAAAATCCTGTTTCCCTTGAATTACAACATTGATGGAAGTCCACTGAACACAGAAGGCATTATAAGAGATCTGGGAACACAGGTTGACAGCAACCTCTCTTTTGACCACCACGTTGCCACTGTGGTCAGAAAGTCCTTCTATGTGGCACATCTCATTACTAAGGGTTTTGCATTAAGGATGAAAGAGGTCATTGTCTCCCTCTACACTTCCCTCATTAGACCAATCATCAAGTACAATGCCCCATTTGGCATGTACCTCACTAGACACCTGCAACAACTGGAGAGATGCAAAAGTACCTCACAAAGAGGACCTAGGCCTTAAACACTTGTCCTATATGGACAGACTCAAAAAACTCCAACTATTCTCTGTCTCATATCACCTACTTAGAGGTGATCTCTGCTTGACTTACAAAGCCATGTCTGACCCAGCTCTGTTAGAAATGCTACATCTAAAGAAATCACAATCCCACCTCACCACACACTCAAGGGACCTCAACCTCACTGCCACAATCAACAGAACATGCTGGAGGGACAGGTTCATAACCCAGAGACTGCACATGCTATGGAATAGACTTACCATACATGTCAAGCAGAGTACCTCACTGGCCCTCTTTAAGAGAAATCTTGATGTGTGGATGGGAAATAGAAAATTCACTCCAGGGATCACTCCAGTGGCTGTACTCGACAGAGGCACTAGGAACTAAGGTTGGGTGGCACGATGCCAGGGTAATCCTATGGGCTAGGCTTGTAAAGGCTCCAGGGCCATTAGCCTAGTACACACCTATGAACCTGTATACCTATGAACAGTAAAGATGTTGGCAGCTTTGGGGCAGAGGAGAATATGTAGACTGTGGCTCAGGACATGGGACAACTTTTGCAGTTGCCCGCCCCACTGTAGATTTGATCTGGGACACTCCCCCCAGTCCCATCTCTTTACATCATTATACCTAATAGACTCCTTCTGCATTTGTTTTTAGTCATTTTTAATTTAATTGCATTTTTTTAAACTGTTTGGTCTAACATTGCTGCATACTCAAGTGTGCTAGCTTGCACTGCATTTGAATTGTTTTTACTGCAGTTTTAGCTACTTTTCTGTATAAAAAAAAATCTATGCCTGTTTCCTACCTTTCCTGTAACTAGTGTAGTCCTGATTCAGATTTTCTGTATCCAGGACTGTATGTAAGCTTCTGAGCCCCCCAAGCTTTCTGTGTTGGAGGGAGGCCTTCTAGCTTATCAGTGAGAGTGGTAAGCACTAGGTAACCTATCTACCACATAAGGAGTGGTTCTGGCCCAGAAATTGTAGTTCTTGGCCGTTTGGGCAGTTTTTCCATCTCTCTCAACTTTCTGATTTAAAAGCCCACATTTGCACTTGTTTTCCCCCTTTCCTGTAACTAGTTTAGTCCAGATACAGATTCTTAGTTTTAGCACTTGAATTTGCTTATTCGTGATCAGCACTTGTTCAGAACTTGTTGTAAGCACTAAATAAGTTACTAATTACTACAGCACTCAACCTTCCTCATTACCTAGAGGAAAACAGAAACAGTTTTGGTACTTATTTTCCTCACTTGTTTAGAGAAAAGCAGCTCTTGTATTCACTTTCCTCACTTATCTAGAGGAAAATAGTTTTTTATTCAGGCATGTCCAAGTGTCAGCTCCCAGTGTTCTCTCCTGTCTATATGATGAATCTGGGCATCTTGGGGCAATGTAGAAATTGCCTTATATACACAGACAACCCTCTCCTCCTACCACACAACACTACAACCTGTGAGAGATGCACTTATCTAGACAAACTGGAGGTAAAGCGCTCTCCAACCAAGACTGAACTTGACAGTCAAGAGGAGAAGGTAAACACTTGCACCATACCACAGTCATCACATAGTCTCACTAAATCTACACCTTCAAAATCCACACATAGAAAGACAAAAACATTCAAGGATGCTCTCAATAATAATCTGCTCAAGCAACAGAGACCTCCAAAGCAGAAATGCCAGCAACCACCACCCCCCAACACAACCCAAATGACACATAGCCCGCAGACTCAGTGTGCCACTCAACCACAGCCAATAAGGCAAAACAATGTACCCAACTCACTAGTCATAGGTGACTCTATAGTCAGGCACACTGATATCTCACTCAACAGGATAAACAAGGAGAAGGTTACTGTCAGCTGACTGTCGGGTGCCAAGATCCTCCACATAACCCACACACTCAGGTCACTCCACAACAAGTACAAATATGACTCTGTCATTGTCCATGTTGGTGTGAACGACCTGAGACATACCTCCCTGGACTACATGAAAAGAGACATGGAAGAGCTCTCTGATCTTGTAGCCCAGGAAAGTATGACCTTAGCCCTGAGTAGCATTCTGCCATCACCCAGAATGATACCACAGTAAAAGGACAAAATGATTGACTTCAACAAATGGCTAAGCTTCTGGTGTCATTCTAAAGGGATCCACTGTCTGTCTGCCTGGGATGACATGGTCAACAAACCATGATGCTTTGCCAGAGATGGCCTGCACCTGTCACCCCTGGGATTCTGGATACTGGCTAACATTCTTGCTGCCCCTATAGTGCTTTTTTAGGCAAGTTTCAAATGACAAATTCAACACCATAACAGAAACAGGCAAGCAAAAACTGAGGGTGATGCTGCTAAATGCTAGAAGTCTAAATCTCAAAATGCACTTACCCAAGGCACTCCTTAAAATGGAGAACATCGATATCTGTGCAGTGACTGAGAACTGGCTCAAGGCTCCAGAGAGCACCCCTGCACTACCAGGCTATAACTCACACCACACTTTTCGGCTATGTAACCTGGGCCAGAACACCAAAAGAGGAGGTGTGTCCATATTCATTAAGGATATCCACACCTCCAGGCTAGTTGCTCAGCATGATGCATCCAAGGCTATCCAAGTGCAACTAACTCTGGGCAAAACTGCAATCCAAATTGTAGCTTGCTACAGATCCCCCACCATGCCCCAGGATTCCCACTCCTCTTTTCTTAATATACTGGAAAATATTAGAGTTCAACCAAACACCCTAATAATGGACGATTTCAACTAACCTACTATTAACTGAGAAAACTACTCATGTACCAACTCCTTTGCTCAACGTTTTATGGAATTCACAAACTCCAGTGCCCTGGATCATGTTATCCACACCCCCACCAGGGGCAACAATATCCTAGATCTAGTCATTACCAACATGAGTGACTGGTGTTCCACACCTTAAGTCAACGCCTCATAGGTCCAATCCGACCACAAGCTAATCACCCTAGATATCCACATCCTGCCCCCACCCCCCCATTAAGGAAACCATGGTAAAAATTTCTCCAAAGCCAACTTCATGCTTCTTAAGACAGGAGTGGTGAACTTCATGACACCCATGCAGATGGACAATACAGTTACGACTACTGAATCCTACACAATTGCACTTTATAAGCACTTACATGAGTGCATGGATTGTGCTATCCCAAACAGAACCAAGACGCTATCCTCCAAAAAAAGGAAGACAATCTGGTGGTCCCCTGCCATAAACAAACTGTACAACAGAAGGAAGAAACTGTTGCAAAAGAGAGTAAAATTCCATGAGTGGAGGAGGTCCCTGGTCAGCCTCAGTAAGAAGATGCGATCCCTGATAAAATCCTCCAAAGCTAGTTACGAAAACAAAATTACCACTGATACTAAAGACAACCACAAAGCATTCTATAGCTATGTCAAGAATCTCAGTGGCAACACTCAGATCTGCTCTGAGTTACAGCACAATGGCACTAAATATACAGACCCATCTGATAGTGCCATCATACTGGCAGATAGGTTCAGTGCTAACTTTACCTCCCTCTCACCCCCTAAAGGGCCAATCTCTATACCGGAAGAATGCAAAGTTCCTGTAATCATGGCTGGACATGTAAAAACCACACTCTCCAAAGCCAAGAACACAGCATCCATGGGACTAGGCAAAATTCCAGGCTGTGTTCTACACGAACTACAGAATGAACTGGCACCCCACCTAAGTACCATGTTCAATAATAGCCTCACCTCAGGCTTTGTACCCACTGAATGATGCACAGCGATGGTTATCCACTCCACAAGTGGGAAGCCACCATGGACCCCAGGAACTACTGCTCCATTAGCCTGATGAGCCTGGTCTGCAAGGCCATGGAACGTATAATCATGGAACTTATAAACAAAGACATTGGTAATCTCCAAACTCTGGACCCCACCCAGATCGTGTTTGTAAAAGGCAGATCATGTCTCCTAAACCTGATAGACTTCTTTGAAGCAGTTAGCAAAGCCGTAGATGAGGGTAAGGTGGTTCACACAGCCTATCTAGATCTTACCAAGGCTTTCGCTACCATCCCCCACTCTGGAATTATAGATAAACTCACTAAACTAGGTATAAATCTATATGTCACAAGATGGGTTGCCAAATGGCTCACTGACAAAACCCATACTGTGAAAGTAGCAGACTACAAATCTGACTTCAGACCAGTGACAAGTGGAGTACCACAGGGTTCAGTCCTGGGTCCTCTCCTGTTTGGTATCTACTTCCCTGAAGTACAAGTTAACACCGAAGGTCTTTGGCTAACAAAGTTTGCAGATGACTGCAAACTAGGAGCCATAACTGAAACTCCTAACGATGTGGACATCCTACAAAAGGGCCTCTCTGAGACACATGCCTGGTGTCAAAGCCATGGCCTCAAGCTCTATGCCAGAAAGTGCATTGTCATCCCCTTTGGTAAAAACTCTGTACCCATGAACTACAACATAGGCGGTAGTATACTTAACACTGAAAGTGTGAAAAGAAACCTTGGGACACAGGTGGACAGTAGTCTCTCCTTTGATAATCACATCACCACAGTAGTCAGGAAATCCTTCTATGTGGTACACCTCATCACAAAAGGTTTCTCATCCAGAAAAAAAGAGGTCATTGTTCCCCTCTACTCATCACTCATAAGACCCGTTTTAGAGTACAACAACCCTTTTGGTATGTACCTCACAAGACATCTACAACAACTGGAAAGGCTGCAGAAACACCTCACAAAGAGTATTACAGGCCTCAAACAGATGCCCTAAGCAGACTGTCTCAAAAAACTCCAGCTTTACTCCGTCGCATATCGCCTACTCAGAGGTGATCTCTGCCTAACATACACAGATTTGTCAAACCCAGAGCTGTTGGACATGCTCCACTTAAAGAAATTCCAATCCCTCCGAGCTACACACTCTAGGGACCTAAACCTTGTCACCACAATAAGCAGAACATACCGGAGGGATAGATTCCTGTCCCAGAGACTTCACATACTCTGGAATAAACTACCTATCTATATCAAACAAAGCTCCTCATTAGCACTCTTCAAGAAAAATATTGATGATTGGATGGGAAATAGGAAATTCACCCTGGGGATAACTTCTGTGGCTCTGCTTGACAGTGGCACAGGAAAATAATTTTCTTGGGTGGCAAAAGCCAAGGTACCTTTTTGGCTGGGTTTGTATAGGCCCTAGGGCCAATAGCCTAGTACATACCTATGAACCTATGAACTGGGGTTAGGCTTCATTTATTATAACATGACAGCTTGGTTGGAGAAGGATGCTGCCTTGGCCTTGCCATTTATGGCTTATTTTCTCATGGTCTGTGAGGTACAGTATCTGTGGGTGGGGAACACTTGTTTGTGGAGTCGCATTATATGAATGATATTATTTCATAAGATAATGCAAAAGTTAGTTATGCATTTTGTCATTCGAGCGTTTAGTTGGTGAAGGCATATATTGAGTCCATTTTTTGTTTATTACAAGTTTAGAAGGAAGAGTGGCCGTGGTTGGGTATGGTAGTTGGGTTTAAGTTTTACTTTGACAAGGCTATACTGATGGAATGCTCCGTGGCCTGTGCTACTTTGAGAAATTTTAACCCTGGTCTCTCTTGCAGTTGGCAGCAGCAGGTGGGCAGATAGAAGGCGGTACATTATTTGGCGGCTGACTTTTTAAGAGAAGTGGAAGGTATGTGGGTGCTTTTGGGGATGTGTGAGGAACTGTGTATTCCATTGGTTAGGTAGAAGTTAGATGGCCCAAACAAGGCATTTTTGTATGGGATTGCTAGTGGATGCAGGTCACATTCATTTTGTCTACCAGATGGGAAGGTAATATGTTGAAAAAAGATTCTCTGGGTGAAATTTAAGGATAAGGTGTGGATTAATGATGCCTTGGAGCTCTTTGGGCTCCTGAATTTGGGCAGTTCACTTGAGTCGTTTATTTTGTCGGTTCATGTTTTTTTTTTTTTTTTTTTTTTTTGAATGGGGGGAAAACAAACATCATTGGGTGAGGGTTAATAAGATGGTATGTGCGGATTTAGTGCTGTGGTTGTCTTTTTGGAGCAGTTTAAAGGTATTGCCTTTGGCAGGCAGATTGTGTTGTTCATGGAGATTTGTAATCGTTTACAGATGTGGCAAGAAGTATTGGGATAGGGACATATTTTGGGGGCAATAGTTTATGGCTAACTGGTCGACAAGATGGAAGGGCGATTGAAGGATGGATGTTGCTTGTTTTAAGTTAGTTCCAATTTGGGTGGCATTGAAGGTCTAGTAGGAGATGTTATGGGGAAAAGGGTTAATTTTCATTCAGACAAGATGGAAATGGTATGAACTGATGGAGTTACCAGATGAGGTGTGTCACATTGGCCTGGTATAATTAGAAACTTCATTCTGGAATATTGGGCAGTCTTTAAAAGGAAGGGGTATGGTAGGGCATTGAAAGTGTTTTGTAAATTGTGTTGCAGCTCTCTGAGGAAGGAGTATGGTCAGAAGGATTTTGGCTGAAATATTTGATTCAAGCTTGGGAAAAAGGTAAGATAGTTCAGTCAGTCAACTTGACTTTGTTGTGATTAGTATGGTTGCACGGGTGGCAGGGTTATTGGACTTTACAAAATCTTGGACTGTGGTTCATATTTTGAATGGTTGGGGCAGGGTTGAAAGTGTGAAGACTGATTTACAATGAAATGCTAGGTTGTGTCCGGTGGGTGGAATTAAGAGGTTGCTGTGGTCATGCTGGAAGTCCTCAGGACTTCATTTTGATTGGTAGGGGGCAGGGTGATGATGAGTAATCAGTTTGTGTATATGATGGGGAGAGCTTTTCGTTTTTTTTTTGGGTTTTTTTTGAGGTTTTCCACTCATTCTTTGTGCAAGGGTGTATTGGATGTAGAGTGGGAAGGAAGATCAATTGAAGTTATTAAGAGTGTGGGTTGTTGGCCATGAGATGCTTGCTTGTCTTATATTTAGGCTTAGTATTGAATTAATGTTTTTTTGTTTCTACTAGGAAAGGAAATTTCTTTCTAGTTATTCTTATATCCATTGGGTGGTAAAGGGGCCTGCAGCTAGGATGAATGGCACACAATTGGGTTGCATTGTTTCTTGTGACATTAGGCTCTTTAGAGTCCTTGTGGAACATTGGGCAGGTAACAATCTGTGAATAATTCTGAAGCTACAGTTGGTGGTTAGGTTCAGTGAGGATCTGTTATTTTAAAGAGGTTACACCCAGTTTTGTGTATTGTGTGGCTGGAGATGGTACTATAGTTATTGGCTTTGGAGAGGGTTCATGTGTTTGTTGATTTTAGGCTAATTAGGCAACTGGCAGCTTTAGGCATTTATATGATATGTAATGTTGATTAAAAAGATCCAGTATGATTCAGAGGGGATGGCGTACATATGATGATTTTGGTTTGGACCTCTTTAATGTCCACTTAGGTTTGTTTCTGGAGGGTTTGGTGAAGGTTTTGGAGTGAATGAGGGGGGACAGCCTGTGCAGGCTGGTTGATGGAGAAGAGGACAGGTTTGTCCCCCTTCTTTTTCCCCTCTAGTGTTGGACGTTTAATTCAGTGAGTTGGAGAAGGAAAGTGTCCGACAGGATACTGCCTGATAAGTAAAAGCAAGTGACTGGAGGTGAGGAGACTGCTTATTTGGTTAGAGTGAGCATGGCTATATTGCCCTAATAAAGGGGTTGGATGTTTAATTCAACGAGTTGGGGAATGAAAGTGAGAAATGGGATGCTGCTTGATAAGTAAAAGTAAGTGAGTGGAGGTGAGGACACTGCTTATTTGGATAGGGTGAACAAGATTATGCTGCCCTAGTAAATGGTTATATGGATGTTTATGCTGTGATTAATACATTAAAATATTGTTCAATATATTTATGTTTGTGGAAGTTTAATTAAGGTTGTCAAATGTCATTTGATGTGGTGTGTTTATTGAAGGGGACTGGCACAACTGACCTTATGTTTTGGTCTAGAGCTAGGGGTATTGACCACAACCGGTTTTCTAGTTGTTTGTAAATATACAATAATGGATATTTTATCGAGTTCAAGAACTTGTCTTTTTTCTTGGTACTCATTGTAGTAGCAGATACATGACAATGCTCATTTAACTTTGCACACTAAACACACTGCTAGAATTTTTCAGTTTATGGATTATATCTTTATTGTATGGATAATACAGTCACAGCATGTGGTAAATGCCCGTAATGGATAACAGTGCATCATTTTAATGACGTAGAACATATTCATCCATATTCTATATCATTTAGGTCCTGGCTTGCAGCACCAAATCCCCTAATTTAAATCAGTACAGTATTTTACTACACATATACTTACAATTAGCCTGACATTTATAGAAACTGAGTAAAATCAATAAACAAAGTAACCACAGTGCTCTCATGTCTGGTGACTCAACTAGGAGGAAACTTACATGCCAAATAGGACTGAATGTCAAAAAAAAAAAAAAAACATAAATAGCAGTGAAGGCATGTTTTCCATTGATCTGCTGCAACTTTTTTAAAATCAAATCTGTCTTAAAACTCAGAGATGGATGACTGTGATAAATTATCAGCTCTAAAGAATCCTTTTTATTATGTATGTATTTATCAGAGCATTAAATATTTCAAACCTAAACACTGCATACCAGGCTTAGCTTATCTATACTAGGTTCCAATCACTGTGTGCTATTAACAATAAAAACAGCAGAGCAACTAAAAACAATTAATTTCATGAAGATGGGGTATCCTGAGCCTATTCCACCACTCAGTGGTCCAAGGGAATGCTAGTTATCCTGAATAATACATCAACATCCACATGGCATGAAAAACTACAATGAATTTAGGGAATCACCAATTCATGTACTGCATGTATTAGGGATATGGGAAGATATCAAAGCATGCAGAGACATTCTGTGCTAGCACAGGGAGGTTGAAAAAAGCTTTCCACATAAGGCACTCCATGTGATTATGGAAACAAGGAAGCACGCACTGTGAGACAGCAAAGCTCAGTGACGTACCACTGTACTACCCTTAGAAGAGACACGGTTAATCCAAAGTTATGATAAAAACATTAATCTAAATTATTTAAATTAAAAGAACATCACAAGGTAGATGTTTCTTGACCCAAATAGATGATACTTCAGTGACCTTCTAAATGAATTATCTTAGTTATACTCCCATAAAATGGAAGGTATTTAATTTCACCAAACTAGGACAAGGTGAACATTGTGACCTGAGCTACCTGCTCTGTACACCATGGCAATCAGTGTCAAAGCAGCAAGCCATCATGGAAGACAAGCATTAGAGATAATCATTTGATCTTGTATATAAAAGGCTACTAACAACATTGCAAAAGTTTCTGTCAGTGATAGTCTTAGCTTTAGCTCTATATCCAGACTGACAGGGGACAAAGAGGTCATGAGATATAAAATAAGAATACATTTGCTCCAAAACCAATTTCTCAGTAGCTTTATGTATGAGACTAAAATTAGAAATAGTGTGGTAGTTTATGAAAATATCCAATGACGGACTTTTGGGAATGGGATTAATGAAAGCCTTTCTTAAAATGGCTGAAAATGTATCAGTCTTATCAAGGTCCAAATAATGTGAAGAGTAACATAGTGAAATAAGGTCAGATTTTACCAGCCTTGCTGAACCAATATTCTGTCATAAACATAAACTCTAAGTGATGCCGTTAAATAATAAACCTGCATTCATGATCTCTTCAAAGTCAATATGATAAATCTGAGGCAAGCAGAAACCAAAGACAATTAAATTAGATGTATCACAATGCAAAATATATGCATTGAAAAGGAATTACAGCCTGACCTATTCTATCTCACCTGTGAAAACATTCTCATGGCTTCTGGGCATTGAGAAAGTAAGAACTCCACAACATTTTTCTTGACAATGCCATTTTTCAGACTTCTAGGATCTTCTAAAGTTGTACTGTTTTTAATTTGGGAAAAAAATTCTCATGACTATTGATATGTGGAAAAGTGACTATACTGCAGAGTATAAAGTCGTCAGTGACTGTTGGTATCTTCTACTTGTGTCCCTCTCCCTTCTTGAAGTCCATAATAGTATTTCCTGATTCTACGTTTTCTCCTGCTGTTAACGTTGCTGCAAGCAGAAACAGTCAGTAATTTGACTGAGTTTATACATGGGCAGTACTGTGCACTTTTAGATTAAAGAAAAAACTCATTTTCTCAATGCATAGATAAACAGTTTGAAGAATGACTAAGTCATAAATCTCTACATGTGCAGTTTACAGTGTTTGATAATGCTGTAAGTATTACAGACGCTGTGGCCGAACATCGTATGAGCCATAATTTGCCCATACAGTCTGCTCCCTCTTTAGTCATACAGTAAAATCAAAAGATTGATAAAGATTTAGCCATCAAGTGTACTCACTTTATATCAACCTGTAGAGTGAAGAAAAATACTAGAAGGCAATTTATCCATCTACATTGCAACATGGAATTCAGAAAAAAAAGGATGTAAACCATTGTCTAGCACAGTCTCGTGGAGAAGAGTATAAACACTTTTCTGAAACCCTTGGAGCAAGCTGGATGATTTGTTGAGCTACGACAATGATGGACTTAGCACAATGTTATCATCAACTTATTTATTTTATTTAATTATTTGGTTACTGGCAAGGTGGTCACTTTTTAGTCATGAGTACAAACAGGACATTGTAATACAAATGTAAACTATATAATATAAAAACATGAGCTATTACAGAAAGTAAAGTATTTCTGCAGACAAAACAACATTGCTAACCTTTATGTGATGTATTTATTTTGAATATGCTACAGAATTGTTTGTTATCTGTGAAACATTTGCTTTCACTGTTTTAAACGCCATTAACATTTTTGCTTAACTAACCTTGATTATCATCTTTTATAGAAGTAGTAACACATGGCACAAAATCTCTTTCTGAATGTCCAGATTTAACTATAAGCAAATGCAGCACATTAAACTGCATTTAAATTAGACAGCACTACATAATAACATGCATACATCCTACAAACTTGTCATTGTCAAATGAAGATCAGTGGCACATTTCTCCCACATAACTGATACAAGTATTACCATGAGTAAGATGGCTTTCAGTATTATCATTTTAGTTTATCCCATACTCATTATGAAGTCACATTATAATTGTAATGTATTGTAATGCATCATTTTAATATTAAAAAACCCTAAAATATTTTTCTCAAACAACATGCAATCTAATACCTGATGTTCTTCGTGTTTCACTGTTGCAGTCATCACACTTAGGTTATCTGCCTGCAGGTAGCCCTCAGTCGGCCTGAATACCAGAGACTTAGTATTTCTGCATTGGATGCTGTCACTCCAGGACTGACATCAGTCAGGGGTATAAAAACAGGCAGCTGACGCCATTCCATCAGTCTTTTTTGCCGAGGAGCCCGAAGCAGAAGCTGTTTGCAAGTGACGGTCATCCGCAAACTGAATTTTCATTTACGAATTTAATAATCCTGAAGTCTTCTAAAGCTAAGCACCCCATTGGGGATCCTTTTTTCTTACTCTAACCGATGTCAAAAAAAGTTAACAATTGTCTTGCCTGTGGAAAGCAAATAACTCACAGAGATTTTCATTCTTACTGCATCACCTGTTTAGGCCCAGACCACGACGTCCCTCGCTGTCAGTTTTGTGCCTTATTTAACACCCGTACCATTCGTCATTCGGCTCTCTTTGTTGATAAATTGTTTCGCTCTCGATCTCCATATTCTGAAATGGCTTTGGTAAGCCATCTGACTACCGATATTCCGAAAAAAATGTAAAGATAAAGACAGAGACAGACCGCATAGGTCCAAAACTGCCAACGACACTTCCGTTAAGCTAGTCGCTGGTACTCAGTGAGGTGCTTTTGCAGCCCTTGATGCCTGCTTCAATGCATTCGCAGGCCTCTACTGAGACCCATTCGGAGTCCTGTATGCTATGAGACTCTTCAACGACTATGGAACATGTGGATGTCTCTACCTTGGATGGGTCCAGAACCGGTGAGCTGGCACCAGGTTCTGAGGCAGTTATTTGCTCTACCGATGTTCAACTCAAACTGACGACTTCTTTTTTAACTAAAACTACCGAGTTTCTTAGGCCCAGAGTAAGCACTGCACCTAGAAAACCAACAACCAAAGTGCATGCACCTGCTCCCATGCCACAAAAACAAATGCTTAAAATGGCTGCAGACCTTATTACGCTGATTAGGGGAAGTCATCATTTCCCTGCTAAGAGACAAAGAGTCCAGTCCCCTTCAGCTTCTACAGACCAGGAGTCCGATGACACTGAAATTTCTGATTATGAAGACATGGCCTTATCTGCTTATGAGGATTCAGATGCAAAGGAATCCACTCCTTCTGCCTTCTCTCCAGAGGATATTTTCTTTTGGTGAAACCTTGCATACCTTACCAGAGCATTTTCACTGATAATGCCAAGACTATCCTCAGTCCAAAAAGAGACTCAGAGAATTTCTAGAGCTGCCTCAACACAGGCCCTTAGCAATACCCCCTGTCCTGAATGCTGTGGATGTTGTTTTTATGGAATCCAGTCTTACTCCTGACACTTTACTTCCTGCCCCTAGGAAACCAGACAGGTACTACAGAGTACCTGACACTCACAAATTTATTTTCAAGAATCCTACTGCTGACCCAGAGATCATTTCCCAGGGGCCTAAAGGTATCAAGGCTACTACAGCCAAGAATACTACCCCTTCAGACAGGGATTCCAGAGCTTTGGACAGATGGGGTAAGAAGGTATATACCTCTGCAACTCTTGC
This sequence comes from Protopterus annectens, assembly GCF_019279795.1. Taxonomy (NCBI): domain Eukaryota; kingdom Metazoa; phylum Chordata; order Ceratodontiformes; family Protopteridae; genus Protopterus; species Protopterus annectens. The sequence goes on from NC_056729.1 coordinate 957,959,780, forward strand.
TATTAGGGCATTGAATTGTCAGTTTCACATGCTGAAGTACCAGCAACATATCAAGGAACTTATTAAACAAAAAGTGGCAACCTTTCTGACTGTGCAGAAAATAAAGAATTGCAGGAGCTTATGCATTCTGCAAGCCAAGTCAGCAAGCATACTTTGCAGTGTGGCTTTGATGCCCTAGAAGCATCTTGCCCGGTAGCTGTCACTGGCTCTGTACTGAGAAGCCATGCTTGGCTGAAAGAGCTGACCTTGCCAGACCATGTCAAATCAAAGTTACTAGACACTCCTTTGAATAAGGACTGTTTGTTTAGCACCAAAGCAGAAGAGGTTCTTAAAAAGATGGAAGAAAAATCTAAGTCTATGCAGATATTAAAGAATTCTTACAAGTGCAACCCAGTATATTCAGTAAGCATTGCCCTTCCAAACACTGGTCCTTTCCACCCCCTCCAGGCCTTCTCAAACCAGAACTAGGGGAAACAGACCACCCAGACTTCAGTCTCAGGGTATGCAGAGATCTAAGCAATGGAGTGCCCCTACTCCTAAAACGGAAGTAGTAAGCCACCTCCTTACGGAAAAACCTCACAATTACTTTTTTACTCCATTTCCCAGCCTTGCCCAACTGTTTATACCCTTAGGAGGAAAACTTGGCCTTAATGTACAAAACTGGATGTCCATCACTCAGGACCGGTGGCTCCTCAACATTGTATCCCAGGGGTACACATTTTATTTCCATTCACTGCCAACCCCAAGTGAGTTTCCAGACTTTTCTCCAAACCAGTGGGCAGAAGCTCAAAACCAAATACATTACCTGCTCAATATCAGAGCTATTAGGCCGGTTCCAGTAGAACAGAGGGGTCAAGGGTTCTACTCCAGACTCTTCCTGGTACCCAGGAAAGAGGGCTCTTAGTGCCCAATCCTGGATCTTTCCATTCTGAACACCTTCTTGGTGGTGCCAAAATTCTAAATGCTTAACCTGCAACTGCTTCTTCCTATGCTAGCCAAGGATGCCTGGTTAGTTACCCTAGTCTTAAAAGAAGCATATCTGCATATCTCCATAAGGGATCATGCAGGACATATCTACATTTCAGGTCAGGGTCTATGCATTATCAGATGGCTGCACTTCCCTTTGGCTTATCTACTGTGCCCAGAGTATTCACAAAATGCCTGGCTCCAGCCATTGCATACTGCAGGCAGAGAAGTATCCAAATTTACCCATACTTGGATGACTGCCTGATTCAGGCAGACAGTCAGAAATTGCTGCTGCAGTCTTTGTAAATACTTTAGTTGTTTTGTTGAATATTATAATAATACCTATTTTTAATTACTTGTATAAAATTGTTATGATATTTCTCTTATATGTTAAAACAATAAACCTGTTTTGAAAAAAAAAGAAATTGCTGCTGCAGCACCTGACATTTGTGAAAACCTTCTCACTTCCTTGGGGTACACCATCAATGAAAAAAAATTAAAACTGGTACTCAGTCAAAAGATTGTATTCCTGGCAGCAAGCTTCAACACAACTTCCCAGATGGCATTCCTCATCTCAGAAAAACAAGTCTATCTGACAGACTACTTCAAACAAATGACCACCAGAACCCAGTTATCTGCAAGAAAAATACTGGAAGCCCTAGGGTTCATGGTGTCATGTATACTGCTGATTCCATATGCAAGACTGCATATGTGGAAACTCCAGTGGTACTTAAAAAGTCTTTGGTGCCAACATTCTCAGGACCAGGAAACAGTCATTCTTATAATACCCTGTCTAAGGATGGAGTTCCTCTGGTGGGCAGAAGCATGCAACCACAACAAGGGACTGCCATTTACTCAGCCCCAAGCCACACAGACCCAAACCACAGTTACATCAGACTATGCCTGGGGGGCACACATGGACGGAATATGTATTCAGGGCCACTGGAGCCCAAGTCAAATTCATCTGCACATCGACCAAAAAGAGATGCTAGCTGTACAGAATGCCCTGACAGCTTTCAGATCCCTAATCTTTCCAGGACAACTGCTAATAAAAACAGACAACACCACAGTTATGTGGTACATCAACAAGCAAGGGGAAACCCATTCCTACCCACTCTGCAGACTAGCCATGGCCCTGTGGAACATGGCCTTGGACATTCAAGTCCATCTGCAAGCTCAATTCCTGCCAGGCAAACAAAACTTACTGGCAGACGACTTAAGCAGAAGTCTCATAGACCCACATTAGTGGCAGTTGGAGCACAGCACCTTCAACCTTCTGATCCAGAAATGGGGGACCCCAGAGCTGGATCTCTTTGCCTCCCCCTACAACTACCAGCTCAGAAAATTCTGCACCAGGAATCCTCACAGCTAGGCCTAGAAAGTGGATGCCCTATCTTTTCAGTGGATAAATCTCTCAATCTATGCCTTTCCCCCCTCTGCCCCTCCTTTCAAGAGTATTACTCAAGATAAAACAGGACAGACCAAGGACAATTCTGATTGCCCTGGACTGGCCACGCCAGCACTGGTACCCACTCCTGCACAGCCTGACATCAGTGCTACCCTGGCACCTACACCAGAATCCAACCCTCCTCTCTCAGCAGGAGGGACAGATTCTGCATCCACAACTGCAAACTCTAAATCTTGCAGCCTGGCTTAATGCTTGAATTCTCCTCCAGTGACCTTAAGCAAGCAGGTGCTGGATGTCATTCTTGAAGCCAGAAGACCCAGTACAAGAAAATCCTATGTTGATAAGTGGAAAAGGTTCTGCTAATGGATTCAATCTAAAGGATAGCACACAACACTGCCCTCTCTGCCTCTTATCCTGAATTACTTAACAGATCTACTCCACAAACACCTGTCCTTCTCTGCCATTAAGATACATGCCTCAGCCATTTCTGCTCATTACAACACTGAGCCACCTCTCTTCTTGCACCCTCTTATCAAACAGTTCCTGAGAGGGTAAAACAACTTAAGGCCACCAAGGAGAGCACCCACCCCTGTTTGGGACCTTAACTTTGTACTGGAAAAGCTCACGATTCCCCCTTTTAACCTGCTGCATCAGCAGAGTTAAAGTTACTCTCTTGGAAAACAGCCTTGCTTCTAGCCATCACTTCAGCTAGAAGAGTGTCTGAGCTACAAGCACTGATGGCTGTAGAACCCTTCATTATTTTCCATGCTGACAGGGTTTCCATCAGGACTAACCCTTCCTTTATGCCTAAAGTGGTGTCCAGTGTGGCTCTCAATCAATCCATCCATTTGCCAACCTTCTTCCCTAATCCTCAAAATAAAGGGAAAGGATCCAGCACTCCTTGGACATACACAGACAGCTCAGATTCTACCTTGATAGGACTAAGCCCTTCAGAAGATCTGACCAGCTACTAGTCAGCTTTGCAGCAGGGGCAGATGGCAAGGCCATTTCAAAACAAACTATTTCCAAATGTATAGCACACTGCATCCATTTCTGCTACAAGCACCATGGGAAACCAACCCCTCAGGGGGTCAGAACACATTCCACTAGGGCAACATCTACCTCTATAGCATTTCTCAGGGGAGTCCCTACCAGGGACATCCTGGAGGCTGCTACCTGGAGTTCTGTACACACCTTCATCAAGCATTACCACCTGCTTATCTTTTCCAAATCCAGGGCAGGATTTGCTACAGCAGTCTTGCAAGGCATACTAGCCAGCCCTAACTCTTTTTGACTGCCTCCACCCTTCTTCAGCTTTGGGAATCCACCAAAGTGTGATGACTGCAACAGTAAAACACGAAGAACATAGTACAGTTGTGTGCAATTACCATAAATGTAGATGTTCGAGTGTATTCACTGTTGCAGTCCTGGTTTCCCCTACCTCCAGCTCCCTAGTTCTATCTCTCTCTGTCTCTCTCTCTCCTATCTATGGCTATTACTAACCCCTTCTGGGGTATTGGTACTGATATTTACTTTTTACTGGTGGTGTTTTCCCCACATAACCTAGCTCCCTATTTGGGGGGCTCCCAACATTTGGGGCAAGAAAAACTGATGTAATGGCGTCAGCTGCCTGTTTTTATACCCCTGACAACCTGACGACAGTCCTGGAGTGACAGCATCCAATGCAGAAATACTAAGCCTCTGGTATTCGGGCCGACTGAGGCCTACATGCAGGCAGATAACTCAAGTGTGATGACTGCAACAGTGAATACACTTGAACATCTACATTTATGGTAAGTGTACACAACTGTACTTTCTCAAAAGTCCATATGGCAGGCCTATCACACCCCCTCCTCAGTCCTCCCATACCTTTTCTACTCTCTTCTTTTTTGGCTATCAAACCATCCCCATTTGGATTCAAAGTATTAATGATAATTTTAGTCAATGCGCAATATATCCACAACTCACTGGTATGCAAGAAATCCATCCTATTTCTTATGTAAACAAATCATGAATCTGTCAGGCATCAAAAATACGATAATATCTGTAACATCTTAAGATATATAATACAGTAGGTATACATTACAGCATCCTCAAAATTAAGCCAACTACAAAGCTATCAGCACTAAAGATCGAAATATGTCTTTAACTCTTTTAAATTTCTTTAAATCTTGCAGTTTTATTGACTCATTTTTGACAGCGACCTTTATCTTCATTTGTCAACAAATCGAACGCTGCCCTTTAAATAATAACCTTTACAGATCCTTAATTAATACCTTGCCCATAAAAATTTGTAAAGTAAGTATAGCTAACTACCTCCCAACCAGAAACTTTCTGAATAGAATCTTTTCGTATTGTGTAATAAAACCTTGAAAAAATCTGCTAACTAGACCTAATTACCCCTGCATCATAGTATACATCCTACAGCTAACAAGTATGTCCTAACTAAATGTTGTGATGATATTTTGAAGAACTACATTTTGCATATTAGAGCCATCCAAACAGTGGACATTATTATCCTTTTCATTCTTTGAGTTGTCATCAAAGATATTAATACACTCTATTCAAAACAGAAAAAAAAACATAAAATAAAAATAATTCTGTCATAAACAACATGGCTTCTGAATGGGATACAGAAGTAAAACATTAATATTGTAAAATCATATGCTACTTACCAATAAATGACATGGCTTACGGGACATAGAACACTGACAGCGCTCTAGACAATAAGATCAGGTTCACCTTTTCATTGATAACGGCTTACTTATGGGGCAATATTTATTGAGCTAACTGAAGTGTTTGGCCTCATTGACCACTTTATATACATAATGCATAATCTTGTAATCAGCATAAGTGCTAAGGTAACCCAGTAATTCCAAAACTACTTCTCAAAATATGACTTCAGCATAAAGACTGAATTGTCCAGTTACTCAGCAGTGTACCCTAGAGTTCAATCCTTTCTCTTTTAAAATGTTTAACTTTATGAACAAATTCTGCTATGATTTGCTCTGATTCCACTACTACTGTAAGCTCCTGTATGTTTAAAATTCTTATTCCAATACCAATGTAGTGGCTTTTTACCTGCCAATAAACAAATTCCATTTCACTTGCTCATTAAAAGGACTGGTAACCAAAGAAACTGCTAAATTCATCAACCTAAATGCATGGTCTTTATCACTAAACACAATTTTTCCAAAATTATCAACATCTTACAAATCAAAGAGCTGAACAATTTATATTGAAAATGTCACCCCGTTAGATATCTATGAAGTTGGCTTGACATATTCTTGAACTTTAATTTCCACATTGAAAAAATAGTATCAAAACAAACTACCTCTTATTCTGTGTTTTGAAAAATATCTCAATTTCTATCCTATGTGGCCAGATCTGTCAATAGATTATGGTTTACTCTTTACTGATGCTTCTTCAGAAATAATGAAAACTATTTAAAGTATGTCTAATACAATGTGCAGATTCATTACTCTGTCCCCAAGACATGAGCACTATTGCCAAAAATAACAAAATCCAAATAGCTTCCCATCAAAGTGTAAATCTTTTACTTGCTTCCTAATTATTTTAAATAATAATAATAATAATAATAATAATAATAATAATAATAATAATAATAATAATAATGCAGTTTTGAAACAGGGATTACCAAATGAATTCACCAAAGGTATTATTGCATATATTCAACTCAGATTTTCTGCCCTTCCATAGCATCAAGAACAGAATATATAGTATGTGAGAGGATCAGACCCATGACCTTAATGGACCATGAAAGTACATTGTAACATTTTACTGTACCTCCTAACAATACTGGTGTATGAATTACTGATTTACATGATTTGTGCAAAGTGTAGATTGAACCAATTTTTTTTTCCACAGTGTCACCACGTGTCCCATGATTTGTTGATAAAACAGCCAATGGGTCAGGGAGAGAGTGAAGGCCTGTATATTTCATGCACAAAAGTGAAAATCAGAAATACAAAAGAAGTACAAAATAGTTACTCTGAGTCATGTGCCATTGTGTGGTGTGTCAGACACTGCTATCTAATCATTTTTAAGATACTCTGAGGCAAGGTATTGAAAAAGATACAGATCAGCCAGGAGATAAAGTCAGTGGAAGACTTAAAGTATGACTGAGTCCAAATATCAAAGCAGTTGTGTTTGCCATTGTGTAGGATTTAATATGAAATTGTTTAATACTTTGTATCTAGCATAGTCCTGAAATTATTAATTGAAATATAAACAAGCACTATTCGACACCCACATGTGTCAGTAGGATGTAACTTTAGAAACACAAACAGGCATCACCCAGCTGTAATTAGTTAATCGACCACATTTGACTGATACATTCAGGTGATGATAGGTATGTGAGATGATCAATACCAAGGTAAGAAAATATTGCCTCTCCCCAGGGAGAGTGCGATCTCAGAGTCAGTATATATAATTAACAGGAGGTGTGGGTTGCAGGGGATCTTGTGCCCCTACAGAAATCAGTGTAATTTGCTTTTTGGTGTTTTTATGTGAAAATTGCATGCGCTGAGGTTCTTTCTCGGTGAATGCATGGTGTTGCATGCGTGGTAAAGTGTTGACATTCAGTTTTCTGACTTTTTGCAGTTGAATTTGTGAGGATCACATATGGCTGCTCGACTGAAGTGAGTAAACCCATTTACAGATATATATATATATATATATATATATATATATATATATATATATATATATATATGTAGATATATAGATAGATTTTGACACATATATGGTATCACTCCATTCCACTGAAACAGTAAATCATTGATGTTTGGAATGTTGACTGCGAAATGCTGACAAAGTGAACACCAACACATTACTACATCTGCACCAAGAAACAACCTTGATGCTTGCAAAATTTAAAAATGAAATAATGAAAAACATTGTTTTTACAAGTTGGCTAAACAGATGCCAACCAAAAACATGCTAGACTAAAAGCAGTGCAACTGTGTGTAATGTAAACTAGTTTTTCCTTGCATTACCTTTTTATAAAAGCAACCAAGTTATGCTTTACAAGCTAACCTTGCTCTGCCATGCAACTCCCTTGCTCATTTCCTGTTGAATACCATTGATCGTTGTTCTGTCCCTGCTCTGGCGATTCTTCACATTGTCCTAAGACAGTCTGTGGAACCACCTCATCAATAGCCTGTCTGGCTACATTTTTATCTTTAAAAAGAAAATAGCTACTATTTCAATATGCACAAAGTCATGAGCAATGTTTTCAACTCTATCTGTGACCCATTTTTCCTATATCTTTAATTATAATTTGTATATTTTGCTAATTTTCAACCACTTAATCCAAGTGGTCTTTAGCACTGACCCAATAAGTGTTTATGTCTCCCATTTAGAATATGGAGTTGTTGACATGTTTTTCTTTCCCTCCATCCATTATATTTGTCCTAATTTGTTTGTTTTTTCGGCCACAGCGGAACTCCAGTATGCTAATGATTGGCAGTTGATTTTTATGGTACTGAGTTGCCAGCCCGATGCCCAACCTTCAGCGAAGGCACACCCATTCACGCATGTTTTTCGGAGGCCAATCAACCATGGACAGAACATGCAGACTCCACACAGAAGGCACTCCAGCCGAGAATTGAACAGGAGAACCTCTTGCTGTGAGGTAACAACGCTACCCCTGTACCACCACGAATATTATATTTGTCCTAATTACTTGCTCTATTTGTTCATGCATTCACTCATTTGTCCTTAAGTTTATTTCTTTACCTATTCATACATTTACCCATGCTCCTATTTGACACATTGAGTCTAGCTTGCACAGTAACCCTTCCATATTAGAAAAACATTATCTGACTTCATCATGGACCTTTATAGCTTTACCATATATCATCACTGGTACATCTGACACATTCATGAGCTGTCTCTTCTTTAACCCAGTGTCATTGCACCTTCATCATATGTGAAGCCACTGTTTTGTATTTGTTTGCATTCCAAGTAGCCAAATATCTTCTGAACTTGATAAGTCCCTGCACAGATAGCTGGGCTGTTATGACTGGCCGTCGGCTCTGTGTATTTCCCATATAACAAACAACACGGCCTAATGGCCTACTACCTTCTTATATGTATTTATTTGTGACTTTTATGTATCCAAATATGTGCATAAAGTGCATTTTCTATGGACTCTGTTTCCTGAAAAGCTGCATTAAGGTCAGTAGTCTTTGGCTGTTGCTTTTTTCCTAAATGAGTACTTACAATGTTACTGTATTGAAATTTCCAGTTCACTTAAACTATAGGTATGAACACAACGATTGCTATATCCTGGTTTAAAACACAAGTAGGAACATGCTTACAGCTAAATTCTGGTATGTTAAAAAACAGGAATGAACACATTGAAAACTGAATTGTCCATATCTTGGAGTTTTAAATGACTAGTTCGCTTATCCTCCATACTTCTTCATCTGATCTGCAACTGCTAATGCCAACCATTTCTACACTATAGTACCATCAAACCACAACAATACAGTCTCAGTTTGGTACAAGATAAATAAATAATTCCTCTTAAATCCCTAGTATCAGGCTGAAGTTTGCATGTTTTTTTAAGCAACTGTGTTACTATCTGCCTAGTCTCAGCATGGTACATGACCTAATCCAATCCCCTTTATGAACACCAAACAATTTTAAATCGTTGTTTAAAAACAAAAGGAATAGTTTATGGCAGTATTATAATGATGTGAGTATGTGCTGAGTGAGTGAATATGAGTGTGTATTCAGCAATAGGTTACTACCTTGTTCAGGAAGAGCATTACATCCTTACACTCAATGAGTACTGAGACTGGCTCTAACATCCTCGCTCAGCTGGACTGAATTAACTGGATTATATGAGAATGAATAAACAAGTATCATAAGGTGGTTTTCTATTTAACTATCTGTTTTAAATAACTGGGTGCTGCCGACTCTTTATGTATTTGAGCTGTAGCATTTGAAAATGATAGGAAGAACGGATCCCGGCTGATAACAAGTCTCTAAAAATAACCTTCCAATACTCACTAGCTTATGCATTCAGCCTCTCTTCCTCTTAGCCACCTCTCTCTTTCTGTCTCTTTCTCTAACATCTCTGTTTGTTCTCCCTCTATAGCCTATGAAAACTTTTTCATTAACATCACCTTACACTTAATTTGTATTCCCAGCTTTCTGTATTGTCTTGTATGTATCCCATTCTATGCTCCTATGTTTTCTCTTTTTTGATCTTTGCCTAGTATAAGCCAGTTATATTATTGTTATGACTATGTCTTCTTGAAACATTTGTAATATGTTGTAAATTAACCTGTTATATTATTGTTAAGAATATCTCCTATTGTTATTTTTTGTAATTTTTGTTAACTTCTGTGCTTGGAGCTTTTCACACCAGGCCTCTGCTGAAAATGGGTGTCTGGTCCAGTCAGACATTCCTTGTAACTAAATGTAAAATAAATAAATGTTATTTGAACCTGAAATAACCCATTATGCCTTTGCCTCAGTCTGTCTTACTTTGGCAATCTCAAAAATTATTTTCAGTCTGCCTTTTTTTAAGACTAATCACTGGTGGCATAGAGGGCCTGCCCAGACCATGGGCAGAACTTATAATAAACAACTTTAAAATTATTTTCTGTTATTCCTTTATGCATCTCCAACATTATATTCCTTTCTAAATGTATAACTATAATAGTCAGAAAAACTAATAAGTGTACATTGTCTCTCCATTTGCAGTTTGCATCATTGGCAACACAAACCCAAGTTCCTCACATGGTTTACACAAATATTATTTCACAGCACACATTCATAAGATTGCATTTTTTCATCTACTCTCAACTACAGTTCATCCTGAAGATTTTTTTTTTTTTTTTGCTTTTATAACTCAGGACCACCATGATTTTAATAGTTAATTCCAGCATTGGTAGCCCGGACCATATTCTTTAAGAGTTATAGACTGAAATGCTCTGTATGCACTCATCCATTTCCTAAACCCCTTAACCTGACATGATCTTTGAGATAGCAACCTGAGGTGGGTAGACCTTACTTCACTTTCCACAGCCACAGCAACAGTGTTTAGTTCCTCCTTGAAGATACAATAGTATTCCCAGACCAAGTGAGAGTTGCAATCTTGCCAACACATTCTGGGTCTTCTACAGGACCTTGTCCTTCCAATGGGGTCAAAGCTTGGCAAACTGCTTGTGCGAGGTATGTGGGTGGTATCTTCACTAGGTTATTAAATTATACCAACTGGCACCATTCAGTCTTGAAGAACAGTGAGTTGCTGTACTCCAAAATGCTCCTAGATTTCTGAGCTCCTCATACTGTGACAGAGAGTGACCGAGCACAGTAATGTTATGAAGGAACCTAGTTTCCCACTGCTGGTGTCTGTGATGTCAACCTTTCATTCACTACCCAAAGTTAATGACCATAGGTGAGTGTGAGGACATAGAATGACTTGCAAATTGAGAACTTCATCCTGTGCACTTTTTGTTTCTGTAGTGTAGAAAGGAGACAGTGTATTTCAAAAAATGAAAGAAACTACTGCACAGTCCTCGACAATCCCTGAGGTACTCCCAGCTCTGCTTCTTTCCACTAATCAGTTTCATTATCCCCTCCCCCTCAGGACTGTGATTCAGCTAAACCTTCTATTCACTTAAGTATTTGCCTGTTTTATAATCTGCTTCCACAAAACAGCATCTGATGGGTGGCTGCCCACGGCCATAGAAATGTATAATCAAAGTTTCTTTGTACGTGGCTTAGTTGCCACCACATAGTAGCAACTCACTTTTGGCATTTCAGAAACTCCTTGCAGTTTATTGCTGATGACTGTCCAAGTATGACAGAGCCATAGGGTGGGAGAGTGGGTGAATGCCCTCTCATTTTAAACAAAGCTCATTGACTGTGCCTTCAACTCCTTGCCTGGCTTTGCATTAAAAAAATGTGTGTATTTAAGGAGTCATGCTATTAATTAAACATGACTTCTCATTTTACTCCACGAACAGTGCAGTCTATGGCTAAGGAACTATAATCAGCAGTTGTTTTTTTCATGTTTCAGAATGCTCACTGTCTCCTTTTTACACTACAAAAACAAAAAGTCTGTGCATCCTTATTATTTCATACACAGCTCAAGTTCCTAAGATGCCTGCCTTCCAGTCAAAGTCACCTCACAATACAAGATGCCCTCCCACATCATGAAAGTTTTTTTGAGCTTTTTAATAAGTTGCTAGAGGATACTGGGATTTTTTGTGTTTTTTTTTATTTTTTTATTTTTATGTTTTAAGTTTGAGAGTACCCGTTGAATTTTTTTCAGTGGTAGTTGGATACTTTGGATCACTAACAGTGAAGTTTCTTCCAGAGGTGGGAAGGTGGGAAAGGTATTGCAAAGCAGATCTATGATTCCACATATTTTACTTATCTGCTGATATAGGTTTAGATCTTTGATCCTAGTAGTAGTGGGACTGTTTGATTTTTATTGTGATAAGAGAGAGCCTCAGGTTTCTATAGGGCACTGAATAAAGGGACAGTGCTTCCAGTCTTTTCTGGCAGCTTAGAGTTCTTATACCAGGGATCATTTTAGTTAGGAATCTCTGTGGTCATTTCACTTGTTTGATATTCTAGTAACGTACATCCCAAAGTGTACACTGAAGTAGAATATAAAGGTGCAATGACTTCAAATCTGGATGACATTCCTTTTATATAGAAGGATCACTAAAGCTATATGATGATCAAAGAAGAGAAAAGTATGAACCTATCTTCAAAGGTCTCTAACTACATTCTCATTTTGTACTGAGGTCTTGTCTGTGCTCTGGGAGGGGGGTGTTTACAGAAGTACCAATAATGCACTTTTTTGCATTTAATTTGAATATATTATTTGTGAGTCACATATTGACAAGAGTAAGCTCTTGCTGGAGTCCTTGAATATCCAAGGGGCACTTGAGAACAGCACTAGTTTATAGTCATCTACACATTTGGTAAACCAGTGATCTTGGTTTGTGATATGGTGGTCAGAAAACCAGATGCCAAACAACAGAAGTCTGAGTACTGAGTCCTGGGGAACACCACTGGTTACCATCATACTAAAAAAGTACCCTGTACCCTCATTGTGTGGGTTCTGTCTTTTAGTCAATTTGCTCTCTGTCTTATTACAAAGAGTTTATTTAAAGCACATTTAGCTAGTTTATTATGCTAGCATGAAGAATGGTATGAAATGCTTTTGTGTGTTTTAGGTAGTCTGCATATATAGCATGACAACAGCCTGTGCTACATTTTAAAAAAGTTAACTAGATTCATCAGACAAGACCTACTTTCGACAAAGACAAACTGCTGTGGGTGTAGTTTGATAAAATTTTTAATATCATAGTTAATCAGGTCATTTATGAAATGTTCCACAGCTTTGCAGACAAGAATTGTCCAACTGATGGGCTTATAGTTTACAGGGCCAGTACTGGAGCCATCCTTTTGCGATGGTATTACAATGGCTGCGCACCAGATCTCTGGGGGGGACAAAGCCATTGTCTAGGCTTGGGTAGAATAGTTTGGGGAGTGGATCTGCTACTGAGTGTTTAGTACTATGTATTAAGCACACAGATATATTATCAGGTCTCACAGAGGGTGTACGTTTAATCATGAAAAGCATCTTCAGTGTATGCTCTTCAGTAGTGATGGGAGGGAGTCTGCGATCTCAGGGATAAGTGGGCTTAGGATAGATGTTGCTGGGATACAGTTAATCCTGAATTTGTTTACTAGTGTTTTGATAATATAAGTGGGCTTAGGATAGATGTTGCTGTGATACAGTTGACACTGAATTTGTTTACTAGTGTTTTGATAATGTCTGCTGCATCAGAGTAGGTGGTGCCATTTTGAAGAAGGTCAGAGCAATGCTGGTGTTATTTATTAGTTTCCTGATTTAACTAAAGACGGATTTGTAGTTATCATCAGCTTCAAATGCTAGCCTAAGTTTGTTGGCTGCCTTGGTCTTCCTAATGGCATTTTTTTTAATTGTGAAGAGTTCCAACACATTGTCCTTGATTTGATAGTCATTTGTTCTGCTGCATACTTTAAAGATGTTTTTCATTTGTTGTATAGTTTATGTTTGTAGGGCACCAAGATGCTTTGTTCTTAAATTCCCCTAATGTTTAGATCTATTTGGGACTATCAGATGTTTATGTTTACATAAATTTGTACATTTGAAATCCCTGATATTGGCATCCATTGGCTTCAAGCTTTTAAAGGTAAATAGTTACCAGTTTATGATCAGACTATAATGGGGAGGAAGATATCAAGGGAATGTTAAACACAAATGTTATATTTGTAATAATTAGATTTAGAATATTTGACCTCAGGTGTGTTTTGACTACATCATCTAGGAAGTTTTTGTGTATTAATGTATTAAATATAGGAATTTATGGACATATCCTGCATTCAAAGTGTAGGGGTTCCAATTTTTTGAAGGGTAGTTAATGTCTGTCAGAATAAGGGAGCTTTTTCTTGAGAGAAGTTGACTTATATGTAGGAACTCAATGCAATTTTCATTGGATATAGTGGAGGGTTCTATGTTATGAGCTGACAGTAGGTCCTGTTATTATGATTTGTATCTCAATGAGTTCTGTTTGTGGATCTCTAGGAATCTGCCTAGAGATTATGTTGTCGTTCACAAATATAGAGACTCCACTACAGGTCTAAAGGCATGGAAGGCACAAAACCCAGGTATGGAGTGGATGTTACCAGAACATTTAAACCAAGTTTTGATGATTGCATACCCATGATGTGCTCCAAGTGTAGGATGGCCTCAAGGTTGGACATTTTGTTGCTGAAACTCCTAGCATTGAGCAAAGCCACCTTGATGTGATTTTGTGTTTGACAGATTTTTTTGGTTCAGTTGCAAGGTCCATTATCTGGACCTTAAAAAGACACTATGGGGACAGCAAAGGCTTTAGCCAGTATGCTGAAGCCTTGGAAGGTGAGGAGCAAGACATCCATAACAAAGCAAGTAGGGCTATCCAGCAACTGGAGTATTAGGGAAAAAAAATCACTCCTACTCATTGTAATTTTCTGCCACACAGAAGAGTTAATTTAAACAATATAAGCAATAATGTGCAGCTCTAAAAGGGCATACATTTTGGGTGGAGGGACTTGGTATTAGAGGCTCTTGCTGCCCTTAAAGCTTTTGATTTTGGAATAGGAGTAACCCTTGTATCCTCTTAGTACTTGGTTCTCAGGTTCATTTCTCAGATGGGGTGCCTTCTATGGAGAGTTTGGGGTTGTTTTTGACAAGTGATCCAGTGTAAACATTCCATAAAAGAATTTACAATCCTCTCAGTTGTCCCTAGTTGTGTCTGCATGTACACATGTATATAAGTGTGTGGGTCCTATGATACAATTACTAACTCTGTACTTTGTTGCAATCATTTAACAAGCGATGGCTCCTCTGTAATGACATAATGACTTGTAACAGATATCATACTGTCTATGCAAAGCTATATTCTGCAAACCACAAGACAGCCACTTATCTTATTTTTTTCTCCCAGCAACCATCAGCTGCCATCAACTGCTCTCCTCTTTCACTTGGTCTACCAGCCTAGTGTCTGCCTTCACCAGGTTGTACCTCCCCAATGCACAAGGCCAGTGAGGAGACTAAGGAAGCTGGTCAAATGTCATATTGCTGACAGTGAGTATGCCCTAATGTCTGCTCCTCACAGCAGCCTTACAATCTGCATGACCACCATTCTCAGAAGGTGCATAATCATGTCTGCACATGTACAACCTCACAACTAAGGAAGCATGGAGCCCACCTGATTCATGCACAGCTTATTGCAGTGATCCTAGACTGCTCCCTGCACCAGGATGTCAGCCACATATTCTTCGCAAAAGAGAACCAAAGCCTGTATACTGTAGATGAAATAACAATTCTGTACTAAGATAAAGTAGGCTTCTAACTCTGGGAAAGTTTCTCTTGGTGTTGAGCAATTATCATTTTATTGCTGTTTTGTCATCTTATTCCTGTATCTTTGAAAAATTAATTGATCAACAGCTGACTGGATACGTTGAGCAGTTTTATGTCCTTTCAAGTGTTGCTATGGTTTTGCTTGGATTACAGCACTGAAATTGTTATTACTACTTTTATAAATGCTGATATCCAATGGATGTGTGATAATGGCATTGTTTTTGTAGATGCATTTTTCAAGTGGAGTTGTGGTAATAGAATTAGTTCTGTAGCTACATTTTTTGACTTTCCAAAACTTGTCTTGTTTCTTTTTTAACCCAATATATTTACATGGTATTTTACACTATATTTCATTATTGTGTCATAAATCTGAAACAGTAGTTTGTCTGACAATTAATAATGTATATTTATGTGTCAAAAGTTTGTGATTGTTCATGTATATGTACATGTGCTTGCTTTTAAACAAACTCAGAAATCTCAGATTAGTGTTACCATCATGTTAGGACATGCCAGACAAAAGGAAGTATGCATATTGTGATTTAGTTTGGTTTCTGACTATAGATCAAACGACCCGCTTTATACTTTATATTGTGAATATGGAAATAGACAAGCTATGTTGCTTGGATATATCCAATTCAAATACAATGTGTACAGTGGGCTGCCAGGACTATGGACATAAATAAAATGAAACCACAGAAGCCCTTCTATTCAACAATTACAATCATTGTTCATGACTATAAAGATGAGGTCTAAAGTACCCAAATATTACACAGAAGACAGGGTATTTTACTAATGTTGCCTATTAGGCTGTCCCTCCCCCTTTATTACAATCATCCAAGTTTTCAGCATAGAGGTCTTCTGTATGAGCAGTACATCCTAAGACCATGAATTCAGGTGAAAGCATGTGTCTCATTCAGACTTGCACCAGGGTAAAGAAGGGCACTAGCTTAATTTGTAATTTTGCATGAAATTTCTGTGAAATTATTCTTAACGCAGCATGAATTGACACTATATTTAACTAATATAGTGTCAGTTTATGTTACATTGAGACTATATATAGCTAATATCACATTTGTGCTTTTTTTATAGTAAATAGCTAAAACATTTTTGAAAAAGACCCTTTTCATTTAGCTAAAGAAATGAACAAGTAACGGGTCCTTTGATATCGAAAAAGCTTTTGATTCTATAGATTGGAACTACTTAAAACCTTAGAAGCATTTTCATTTCCAGAACAATTTATTGGAATATTAAAAACCTTTATAGAGACTCCAAAGGATATGTTAAAAGTGGATCAATGATTTACATTTGTTATCATATCCTTAGCTAATAGTATAAGGAACGATGAAAAAATTATGGATTCTCAATTGTCAATCTAAAATACAGCTCTTTCCATGCAATATTTTACTAACTATAGGAGATTTGAATTATTCAATTGAAGAAATAAATGAGGAAATTTAAAAGTTTCAAGAAGTATCCCTGTTTAAATAATAAAACTGAAACTGAAACTTTAGTGTTAAATCAATTACTAGATAGTATGTTTAAAGACAAACACAAATAGAATTGGGAAGGAAAAGAATTAAAATATTTAGGAATACAAATCTATCAAAATAATGAGTAAGATTATTAATAATAATTATAAGAAAATAATTGAAGTATTACTTATTATTAAAAGGAATTAATTTTTTTTTCTTTCGGACATAGGTTGTTCTTATTAAAACAATTATATTACCCAAGATTATATGCATATTGCATTCAATAGCTTTAATACCTGACAAAAAAAACAAAAGACTTTTAAAGAAAATAGAAAAAAATGTTGGCTGGGATTCAATAAAGCCAAATCTCAGTGTCAGAATAGTATAGCAGCTTCTGCACAGAATATGGCCGCCGAGAGATCCAGTAAACAAAGCATGGAGTATGACAAGCCTGCCAGCACTATTCTGACATGAACACCATTGAATAATGTTAAGTACCTCATTTGCTGGTGAAAACCATGCAAATGAGGTGAAGTAGCGATTCAGTAACCAGGCAAGCATCCGTGTCTGAGCAGTGTCTATTGCAGAAATGTATTTGGTTAC
Source organism: Protopterus annectens (assembly GCF_019279795.1). Lineage (NCBI taxonomy): Eukaryota > Metazoa > Chordata > Ceratodontiformes > Protopteridae > Protopterus > Protopterus annectens. The sequence goes on from NC_056729.1 coordinate 957,977,178, forward strand.
TAACTGTACATTTCTGCAAAAATCAAAACGGGGGCATGACAGCTCAAAGTAAAGCATGTATTATGACTATTAGGCATGCCAATGGCAAAAAATATGGCCATTGGCATGGAAAACAGTTGCAAAAGTATGAAAATCAAAGTTTATTTTTTTGTCCACTTTCGGCCATTTAAGCGGAATGCAGTGGCGCACAAACATGATCGTGCAGAAAATAAGAAAAAAATGTAAAAAGACAATTTTATGGGAAATATGAATTTTGCCATTATAGTGGGTAGGATGCAGAACCAAAACAGTAACAGGTAACACTGGTAGCTAAGGAGATAGGCTCTGGTATAGTGGTGTAACAAATGAGCTAAATTTATTGAATAGCAAAATGGGAGACCATGTCCACCTGCACCTAACCGTGCAGGAGCTATAATGCGATAGTGTAAGCAGGAGAAGCAGATTGGAGCTCCACTGTCTCTATTTGCACTTAGCTAAGCACAGTTAAGTAAGGGGGTGTGTTTGAGCTAGTTTAAGAAATGCTGAGCATGTTCGTGTCCCTTGGAGGGTCCTTTCTGCTCAGTACTGTTTACTATAGCTGCAGGGGTCTGTGCGGTACACAGCAGGGCTAAAACACAATGGAAATAAAAAAAAAAAACAGGAACCAGCAGAAGTGTTTACATTTGAGCAGCGGGTTTGCAGAGTGAGCCATGGGGCTTAAAGGGGGGGGGGGATGGGAAGAAAAAAAACAGGAAATAGCAGAATAAAGTCACTCAAGTACAAAAAATATAGCTGGCAGGTGGAATGTATCATAGTCAGCCAATCACACAAGCAGCATCTGCAGCACACCAGTATAAACTATGCAAATACCATTCAGTTTGTTTTTTTCCCACAAACTCTGCACCATTGGTATACACACTCGGGAGAATTTTAACTGACAAAATTATTAGGGGCTGCTGTAACTTTGATATATCAGTATGTGCTGGAGGCTGAAGATGGTGAGGAGGATAATGCTGACAACTGTCCCAGACTGAGGAGGAGGAGAAGATTGTTCAGATCCAGGGTATCCTACCAGGGTCTACATGATATGGAGATACTAGAGCAGTACAGAGTAGACAGGGACTTACTTCAGCAACTCTGAGCTGTGCCAGCCTCACGTCACACCCAGAGCCAACAGAGGGGAACCCATCCCAGTTGAAACCAAGGTATGTGTAGCCTTAAGAATACTAGCTACAGGTACCTTCCAAAGACCTACTAGGGACATCATGGGGGTCTCACAGGCATCTGCATCCAGGGTACTCCACCATTTCCTGGATGTCATGTGAACACATGCTGGTGAGCACTTATATTTCACCAGCACCCCTGAGGAGAGGATCAGCAATATGTGCTTCTTCCACCATGTAGTAGACTACCCAGAGGTATTAGGTGCCATAGACTGCACTCACATCTACATCAAGGTAACACCCGGTGAAGAGGGTAGAGTCTATGTCAACCACAGGGGCTATCACTCCATCAACTGCCAGGTCATGTGCAATAGCCAGGTCATTATCATGAATGTGTGTGCTGGAAGATCTGGTAGTTATCATGACTCTCATATCTAGCATATTTCACAGTTGTACCAGGCATTTGCCAGGGGGAACATCCTATAGGGCCATCTGGTGGGGGATGCTGGCTATGCACTGGAGCCGTGGATGATGACACCCATCAGAAACACACACACACACACACACACACACACACACACACACACACACACACACACACACGCACGCACACACACACACACACACACACACACACACACACACACACACACACACACTGAAAAATGCCATAATGAGGCACACGCACAAAGCAGGAACATTATAGAGCATGTGTTTGGGATGTTTGAGTCATGGTTCCACTGCCTTGACATGTCGTGGAGCCCTGCAGTACTGTCCAGCCACATATGCACATATGTTCATAGTATGTACCATGCTAAACAATATGATCCTGCAGAAGCAGCTGCAGCAGGAACATCACAGGGAAGGCCCACAGAGCCCCAAACCACTGCCAAGGCTCCCACAAGCACAGGGGGATTCAGAGGAGGAACCCCATGAGCCTGGTCCTGTAGGCAGACGGAGGCATGCCGAGTAGGCCCAGGCCTTGGCAAAGAGGCAATGCATAATACACATACAGACACTGTAGGGACCCAGGGACTAACTCCTCTCTCTGTCCCACACACACAGTAAAATGGATGCCGCACACTTCACACTGCCTGTATCTTACCATGTGTAGGCTGTGTACTGCATGCATCCAACAGAGTCAGTCCTCAAGCGCCGTCCTCACAACTCCTACAGGCACAAGGTAAGTCAGTCTTCTTAACAATAAATTAATGGAGTAATACATTGTGGCAGCATAGCTATGGTATCACTGCATACATGCAAGGGAATGGGGTGGCCTTCCGGGATAGCAGCAGACAACTGAGAGCTATGTGGGACAACAGGAATGTCTGCCCAATACTGGCTTCCCCAGAGAATGTAATAGTCTCATAGGTGACAAATCTCACTGCAGTATATGTGGGTGGCTAATAAACTGGGAGGGTCACAGGTCACATACATGGATGTCAATGTGGGAATCCCATACTCACCCCTCAGGTTCATCCAGCAAGTCAGCCATAGAAAACCCATAAAGATATGTCTGGCAAAGGCCCACAAATGGGAACAATGATAAAATAGGCCCATACAGACATATGCAGTGATATCACAGCAGGTCTTGCAGTAGCAGTAATGCTCTGGAGGGTGAGAGGTCTGAAACCCAAATGTCTGCCATTACAATCTAACCTGTGGTCTTCAGTGATATGCCCGTAGTCTCCAAGACAGGCACAGTACTATGCTAAGTTGAACCAAAATGTAAAGGGAACATCAGCACAGTCTGTGCAAATGTGGACAGCTGACAGGTGTGCCACTCCCACACACACCCATGTTCCCATAGAAATGCAGTAACAGTAATGTTTTTATGGTATAAGCAGCAGGACACACATTCCCTGGGCTGTCCCAGTCAACTTGATAACTTGTTGCATGTCCACGATATGCAGGGGTCAATGAGCTATGTATATGTGTGGTCAATACTGTCAGTATCTGGCCTGCACTTACCCCTGGCTGTTGTGTCTTAGTGGCCTAGGTACAGTACTGTTGTTGACGGGGTCCATGTTCCAAGAAAAAAAGTGCCAACTATTCTGCATGTCAAATACTGCTACAGTAGGAGTTGTACACACTGTCCAGACATCAATATCTGTTACTACAGGAAAGCTGGACAGGCCAGGGACAAGGGAACCATACATATGGACAGTAAACAGCTCAGAGTAACCTACACAGTGTCTAGCATACCCCTGAACTGTACAGATGTTTTGCAGAATGACCAGAGGTTTGCATCATATTTATGGTCTCTTTATCATGAAATCATGGTTGTCTGGCAAATCATTGACAAATCACAAAAGACTAGAGTCAGAAAATGATGACAGATTGTAGTTTCTGACTTCATACACTTTAGGAAAATGAACACTAATGCAAAACCTGGCATTGTATCACCTTTCTAGGTTTGTAAGGCCAATAGTTAACAATGGTCCCTATATGTAGGCCTTTGTCTTCAAATTACTTATGGCTTTGTCCAGATATCTGGCTCTAAATGGTGGAGAGGTATGGTGTCAAGTAGGACAGCAGGTACCTGAAGGTTAGTGTACTGCCAGGTCATAAAAGGCTGCCTACGTACTGTGTCAGCATTGACAACATGTCACTGGCCAACATCCATACCCCTGGAATAACAGGTCATCACAGAAGGAGCACAAGTATGCCTTGTATATCTGTTCTGCTTGTCCTAACATTGCATTTGCCTGCCAAATATTTGCAAACCAAGGAAGGATCTTGTCAAAACATCAATGGCAGACAGTGGGGAAGCAGATGTCATACCCATAAGACAAAGCAAGCAAATAAACTGGTCTCTCAACTGTCTATGTTTGGCAGAACAGTATTAACATCCTGTCCCCATGTGTGCACCTAACTGTCATATATAGGCCTGTCCAGATGTCAGTCTGTGACAGTTTGACAGCTAGGCCAACATGTAGCCTCATAATAATATGTAGCAACACAAACCATCTGAGGACCACAGCAAATGTAGTGGTGCAATGATGGACAACCTGGTAAAAAGGGTACACTCAAAGGTGTGAAGTCCACAACCTGATGTTACAGCATTTACCCCACTCACATCAAAATTGCAAATACATAACAGCAGCCACTGTGGGCAAAGCTTGCAACTGGAGTACAGAAAGACAAAGAGATGTATAGAAGGGGATGGGGAACCATTAGCCAGACAAATTGAGAATGTGCACACCAGAACAAATTGTGCAGTAACATAGGTGCCATGCAGTGTATGGAGTCAGTAAACATCACCTGCAAATAAACAACACACACCCATGTAAGTGGAGGTCTGCAACAAAAAAAAACCCAAACAAAGGACACCTCAGAGGCCAAAATACATGCAAACTCCACAAACTTACACACCACAGACCATGCAGACTCCACACACCAGGGTCTTGCAAAACCTAAGGCCTTACCCCAAACCCCAAACACCGACCCAACACAGATAGGCTAATAGCACTCTCCCTCTACACCATTCCATACAGACTCTGCTGAGGTGACCCCCATCTGGCATACAAAGCCAAAATACAAAAAAAAACAAATACAAAAAAAAAAAACCCAAACAAAGGACACCTCAGAGGCCAAAATACATGCAAACTCCACAAACTTACACACCACAGACCATGCAGACTCCACACACCAGGGTCTTGCAAAACCTAAGGCCTTACCCCAAACCCCAAACACCGACCCAACACAGATAGGCTAATAGCACTCTCCCTCTACACCATTCCATACAGACTCTGCTGAGGTGACCCCCATCTGGCATACAAAGCCATCAAGACCCTGCCTTTATGGCACTGTTGCACATCTGGAAGTCAAAGCCCACTCGATCAACCCATAGGCACAGCATCAACCTGGTCTGTGATATCAGTACGGCTTGTTGGTGTAACAGATATGTGTCCCCACACACTCCCACATCTGTGGAATACACTCCCTGTCCACATCAAGCCAAGTGCCTCAATACCCCTATTGATGTGCTCCCTGTATAAGTGCATGATAAACACAAAATACAGTCCTGTGATTCCACCTGTGTCCCTGCAGGACAGGGGCTATGTGGGCTGACATGACTTAACATGCGCCACACTCCCATCTGCATGGGTTATAAGGGCTTCAGGGCCAATACCCTACTAATGTCATATCAACCTATCAACCTATACACAACTGTCTGTCAGTGGTTCACCACATTACTCTGTACTGCTCTGCCACTGATATGCCTGGAAGTCACACAATGCTATGTGGAATATACTACACATATAATGGACATTTATGCACAGTACAATGCACTCTGTACCCACACCCATATCTCTCAACCTCTGAGAGCAAGGCATCTGGACAAGGTCATAAATAAAAGTGAGTCAAAGGCCTACTGATAGGCATGTGTTGTAAATATTGTTCTTACAAACTGAGAAAGTTGGTAGAATAATGGGTTTTGCATTATCAGGAATTGTCTGAATGTTATGAAGTCTGAATCACTGATGTATGTCATTATTTTGTAATGTCAGTCTTTAATTATTTACAACTAATTTGCCATAAAAACACAAGTTTATGTAGACTAGATTGAACTTCTAGACAAGCACATGGACAATCCACTACAAATTGTACAGTTGAGAGGTATGGACCAGGATATGACTTTTCAGGTAAGAAGAATACTACACAAGCAGGAGATCCTGAGGCAGTATATCACCAAGTTGCTGGACTGTTTGCACAGCTTCATCAGTCAACTGACTGTAGCCATACCTCTCAACTAGCCTTTTTGGGCAAGAATGCCTCTAGTTGGGCTCATAATATTGGTCTGTGCATTAAACTTCTTGTATTCCTCTGGTAAAGCACTGTGATGATCTGAGGATGTCTGTCACAAGGTAATGACACAATACATTCCAGTGTCAGACTTCAGATTTGTCAGAAACTATCTACTAAAACAACACTGTACTGTACCCCTAACAACTCCCTGTTTATTGTTGAGAGGTATGGCTGTAGCACACAAAACCCTGGACCAGAGTACAACTATCTCTGGAATGGAGTCCTACTCTTACTATAGAAGGTCATACTGGGCATGCTCCTACATTTAGAGAATCACAGCCCATGTCAGAACCCACATTGGACTATATAACTATATTGTGCATACATGTCTTGGCATATAGACAGCTATGTACACCTTAACTGACTCTACACACACCCATCAGACAGGATTACCCTCTGCTAGGTGTAGGTGGCCCATATGTGATATCTCTTCATCTGTTGTGTGTGATACACAGACATATATGTGGGCAATGTATAACAATATGTCAAACATATACACACACAGATGTGGGGAAGAGAGAGACACACAGTGATAGAGAGAGAGAGAGAGAGAGAGAGAGAGACACACACACAGGAAGACACACACAGGGAGTGAGTCATACACAGGGATACCCTGAATGGTATAGAGTGGTGTCCTGCTGCAGACAGTGGCATACCGGTCATAACCAGTCACATGTGCTGGCATAAAGGTGAGCTTCATTGTGTAATAGTACTGAGGTGGGGGTTATAACATCACATCACTTGCCTTTGTATGTGTGTGTGTGTGTGTGTGTGTGTGTGTAGGTGAAACAGTTTTAGGCCATTCCCACCCAGTACACTTCCCAGGACCATAATTTAGCAGTCCTGCTGATGTCATTCCCCTTAGAAGTACCTTTGGACAGCCCCAGTCCTATATGCTCTGTGGTGTGTGCAATAACTATGTAACAGTATAGTACAAATAACTAGATAGGCAGGGATTCTATCCTCAGATTTGGCAAGTGTGTGTATAAAGGTGTTTGTAAGTGTGCATGTTTGTAGGATGAAGTGTTTTGAGGACTTTCCCATCCAGAATACTTCCCAGTGCTCTACTTTAGCACTCCTGCTGATGTCATTCACCATAGAAGTACCTTTGGACCCTTGCCAGCCCTTTATGCTCTGTAGCACTTGTAATAACTATGTAATACTATAGTACAGATAACTAACTAGACAAGGGTTCTATTCTAATTTCTGGCAAGTGTGTGTGTGTGTGTGTGTGTGTGTGTGTGTGTGTGTGTGTGTGTGTGTGTGTGTGTGTGTGTGTGTGTGTGTGTACAAGTGTTTGTAAGTGTATATGTTTGCAGTATGAAATATTTTGATGACTTTCCCACTCACAACACTTCCCAGTGCCCTACTTTAGCAGTCCTGCTGATGTCATTCCCCATAGAAGTACCTTTGGACAGCTCCAGCCCTATAAGCTCCATGGAGCATGCAACAATTATGTAACAGTATAGTGCAAATAACTAGATAGGCAAGGGGTCTATTCTCAGTTACGGCAAATATGTGTGTGTACAAGTGTAAGTGTGTATGTTTATAGCATGAAATATTATGAGGATTTTCCCACCTACAACACTTCCCAGTGCCCTACTTTAGCAGTCCTGCTTATGTCATTGCCCTTAGAAGTACCTTTGGATCCTTGTCAACTCTATAAGCTCCGTGGTGCATGTAATAACTAAGTAACAGTATAGTACCAATAACTGGATAGACAGGTGTTCTACTCTCAGTTCTAGCGAGTTTGCTTGAAGGTGTGTGTATCTTTGTAGGGTAATGTATTTTGATGCCCTTCTCACCCAATACATTTCCCATTGCCATACTTTACAAGGGCTCTTGATGTAATTCACCTTACACATACCTTGGAATACTGTTAAGTCCTATAAGCTCAGTGGCATGTGTCATAACTACGTAATGCTGTAATACATTTAACTAAATAGATAGGGGTTCTAACCCTCAATACTCACAACTGTGATAGTGTGTGTGTGTGTGTGTGTGTGTGTGTGTGTGTGTGTGTGTGTGTGTGTGTGTGTGTGTGTGTGTGTGTCCGGGTGAGAATTACATCCTCTGGCAGTGTGGGTTATACTATTTTGAGGCATGTAACACCCAGTATACTTCCCATTGCCCTAGTTTACAAGGTCTGCTGATGTCATTCACCGTAGATGTACCTGTATACAATTGTCAGCCTTCTAAGCTCTGTGGCATGTGCAATAACTGCATAATGCTATAATACAAATAATTAGATAGGTATGGGTTCTAATCTCAGTACTGACAACTATAGTAGTGTGTGTGAAATATATCCACTGTGGCTGTTGTGTGTGTAGGTTATATCATTTTATGGTCTGTTTACCCCTACCCATGACATTACTTTAAATAACTTTGTAATGGCATCTGCCTTACATGCACCATGTAACACTATACAGCCCATACCAGTCATCTGTACCAATGTACATGGAATATTCACATGTTTTCAACCTATATGTGGTCTGTGTTCCCTAACAATGAGCATTCCTGTGATATAATTGCCAAATATGTCACAATTACCTAAGTGACACACATGCCAGCATCAGACATCATACCTTACTGACACATCATGCTGCTACAAAGCCTGTCACTCTATTACCTGTGCAGGTTTGTAGGAGCAGTAGATGAGACCAATCACTATTTCTGGTGGGTTATCCCACCATCCATGAAGGCATTCACAAGATTACTTGTTGTAAGAGGTTGTGTGTTATGTCCCAGGCATATAATCTATGTGGAGCATGTCATGTGTACGTAGCACTATAGAACATACAAGTGGATATGTAGGGTTACTAATATGTCTATTGGCAACTGTGTATGTGTTTCTGTATGCACAGCCCCTGTAGCTGTCTTTACTGTGTATATGTGATGGCTAAATTATTTTGTGTGCCTCTTCCACCCTGTGAACTCCCCCATTGCCAAACTAGTTTCATCCCATACAGATGTCATACACTGTACAAGCACAGTTACACAGTTTCTAACACCAAGCCACTGGGGTGCATGCAATGGTCATATCACTGTGTTGTTCTTCTTCTTCTTTCGGCTTTTTCCAGTTAGGGGTTGCCACAGTGGAACTCCGGTTTGCTAATGATTAGCAGTAGATTTTTACGGTACCGAAGTGCCAGCCAGATGCCCAACCTTCAACGAAGGCACGCCCATTCATGCATGTCTTTCGAATGCCACTCAACCACAGGGAGGACATGCAGACTCCACACAGAAGGCACTCCAGCTGAGAATCGAATGGGAGAACCTCTTGCTGTGAGGTGACAATGTTACCGCTGCACCACATCACTGTGTATTGTACATAAATAAATGGGTAGGTCATCTACTCTGAGAAGTGTCAACTCCATGTGCATGTGTGTTTCAATGTAATGTCCCCATGCAGCAGTGTGTGTATGTGTGTGTGTGTCAGATGGCTCTACCATATTAAGGGCCTATGAACCCAACACTGACAATTCTAACAGCCCCTGCAATTGTCACCCACTTGAATAGTAGTTGCAGACATTGCAACACTACATTACCTCTATGCTATTTGTGTTATGCATCTAGCATTATCATTCATAAGACAGTGAAAGTAGGGGCTGTGCTCAGCCCTTTGACAGATGCCCCATGTACAGGACTATGACTCTACGTACACTACAAGTACCACAGGCCAGACAAGCATATGAATTAGAAGGCACACATGCTGGTGATTGTCAGGTTAGACTAACACAGGCTGACCTGTGTCAGGAATGCATACCCCAAACCTGTCATACACAGTACCAGGGATACCCTCATCAACTGCATGCACTAACAAGGTACATACACCTCGATGTGTGCCCATAACTATTGCCAACAGACAGCACCTTACACAGTATTGCATTACTACACTGTACTATATTGATTCTGTGCATCAGACCCATATGAGCATGTCACTGCATCGATGGTGTGGATAACAGGGTTGTGGCACAAATATCATCACATATACAGGGTGTGGGATTGCCAGAGGCCTAGGCTGGGCCATATGGTTGACATTATGTGTGTGTGTGTGTGTGTGTGTGTGTGTGTGTGTGTGTGTGTGTGTGTGTGTGTGTGTGTGTGTGTGTGTGTGTGTGTGTGTGTGTGTGTGTGTGTGTGTGTGTGTGTGTGTGTGTGTGTGTGTGTGTGTGTGTGTGTGTGCATGTATGTGTGTGTGTGGAGGGGTGGTGTTCAACTGGGCCATACAGGGGGGCTGTGCATGTCTGGTGGTGACCGGCCTGTGATAGAGATTTGTGAGTATTTGTCTGCACACAATCAAGCCATGTGGATGTCCAACACAGGGCTTTGTTGGAAGTTGTGGACTGTACATGGCAGGGTGTATGGTTTACAGTCTCCCTGCAGGGACGCAGGAACTGGTTTTGCCAGGAGTCACACTGGCACCACCAGGCCCAAGGGCAGATGCAGTACTACTCCCTGAAGGTGACTGTTGTCTGCTGGATATGCATCCCGGATGGGACTGGGCAGGACCATGTGCCTGTGGCCTGCAATGGTGTAGTGTGGACAGCACCCTCCCATCAGTAGTAATGGTGGTACTGGCACTAAGGGACTGTGAATGTGCATGGCCACATGAGCTCTCAGATGATCATGTTGCTGACCTATGTCCACTTGGATGATGCCCTACTCCCACCACATGCTCAAGCACAGACATAGCATGGTCGAGCAGTGACAATGTCTCAACCCACTGTCTATCCATGACATTGGCAATATGATGTATGGTATCACAAATACCATGCTGGTTGTCATGCCTGGCAGGAAGTGCTGCATTAATGACCCTGAGCATCTGTCTGGTGCTGTGGTCAGCATGTGCCTGTGCCTCCATGATGGAGCGTAACATGCGTCTGGTGACACCTGCTGTAGCACTTGTGACAGGGGATTGATCGGCAGCAGTCCTGTGCTGAGTACCCCTGTCCATCTGCCTGTGTGTGACCTCGCCTGCTCTCTGGCTATGGCTAGTGTCTACACTCACACTTGCCATAGCCACCACACTAGCCTGTTCCATGCCACCACCCTCCAACTGTCCATTATCTGTGGCTGTTGGGGACTGGGTATGTGTGGGCATACTGACTGTGTGTGGGCACATTGTGGATGAAAGTGGGATACCAACCAATGGCAACAGACTGAGGCCTCAACAACTCCACCTGTGCCTCACTAAGAGCAGCATCATCTCGAGATCCTGCTAAGACAATGACATCAGGTTGTGAGGGGGAGAGACACCAACCCCTCTGTTCATCTGCGAGGGGATGACAACACATGTAAATTAATACCCTGCAGTATTATGTTTGCTAATACACACACACACACACACACACACACACACACACACACACACACACACACACACACACACACACACACACACACACACATACTCCTGGTAAAGTCTGGCACAGTTTTGCCACTGCCATCTATGGGCCCTTCATACTAGACCTTACTACAGTTCTGACTGCCACAATCCATCTCTTTAACAGCTACTGTAAGGTGCTCAACAAAGGGTGACAAATCCTACTGTGTGATGGGCCTATTAGCAGAATGGTAAGTGTGACCAAGACCAAGGCTATTGGAGTGAGCTATACAGTGTCACCAAATGCATATGCAAGTACTCTAAGAGCTGACTTACTTCTATACAGGCCAGACACAATGACAAGGTTTAATGATATGCAATAATAACTAATGAAGGAACAAGAGAATGCTCTATCACTGCAGTACCTACACAGCTCAGAATCACATGGATTCATTTCAGACAACATTGCAGGACAGTCTGCAATACATACAGGAAACGTAAAGTACTAGGAACATAGCTTCATAAGATTATACCAGGCTATTGGCCCAGATGCCCTCATAAACCTAGCTCTGACTTTCGCCCATGTCCCTTCAAAGCCAGCTCTTGTTTCCCCTGTCCAGATGGGACACACATGGGATCCCAGGGGTGTCTTTTCCATTTCTCATGCAGCAGGATATACAAGTACTCTGCTAGACATGGAGAGTGAGTATATTTTACAGTCAGTGCATTGTGTGGGACACTACACTATCCCATCAGCAAGTACTAGACATGTCACAGACCAGGTGAGAACCTTGCATGCATGTTACGTGAGTTGGGTTTGTCATACAGATATGCAGAAATGCCATCAAGGCTAGTTTGGAAATAGCCTTGTATGCCAGACACAGGTCGGCTATGCTCAGTCTGTATGAGACTGAGTACAGGGACAGGGCTTTCAGCCTGTCTGTATAGGCTAGGTGTTGCAGACCCTGGATTTGCCTGGTCAGAAACCTGAATGGTCTCTGCAACTGCTGCATTTGCTTGGCAAGGTGCATGCCAAAGGAGCCAGTGTACTCGGTAATGCATCTAATAAGGGTGGAGTACAGGGAAGTTGTGGCCTCCTGGTTTCTGGATAACATACCCGTATTTGTGGGATGGGCCATGTAGACAGCCTTCCATACAATGGTACCCAAATGGTGGGGAACTGTCAGGTTACTACCAACCTTGGTGCACAAGTTGCCTCACAATTGATTCCATGCTCAGTACATTGTTATTACTGTCATAATTAGTGTGTATGACATCTACTACAACAGGGACAAGATGCATCTACTGGCATTCAGTTTGAGGCAATATCTTGAACCAGTCATTAATTTGGGTATGGGCCTCTTGAAGGATGCTCACATCAGTAGGGGAATGTAAGACACTGGTTAGCTTGCAATCATCTGTAAACCTGGTCAGCCACAGACCACTGGTTTTGTCTTGTACCTCAGAAACATATATCTCAAACAGTAGAGGCACCTGACCAATCCTTGGGGTATACCAGTCTGTAAGAGTCTACTACTACAGGTGGCTTCCAGTTCTTTGACCAAGTGGGTACTATCATTTAGCCAGTTAGCTACCCATCTGGTAATATACAGGTTGATGCCTAGCTGTGTAGGCTTATGTATCATAGTTGCCTAGGGATTATTGTGAGAGATTTGAGCTAGGAGAAGGTAGGCAGTGTGCACCACCTTCCCCTCATCCTTCTGTTTGTTGACCACTTCAGAAAACTTTACCAGATTTAACAGGCCTGACCTCCCTTTGACAATACCACATTGTGTGGGCTGAAGTATTCTGAGGTTGGAGAAGTCTTTGTTTATAAGGTCCTTGATATTGCTTTCCATGCCCTTACAGATCAGGCTAGTTAGGCTGATGTGCATATGATTGGCTGGGTCATTGGATTGCTCTACCTTTGTGTATAGGGATGACAGTGGCTGTCCTCTGTACACTGGTGCTCAGGTTTTGGTTGGCTACAGTGTGTAATGGAGCTGAGAGCTTATGCCTGAGTTCATGTAGGATGCAGCCAGGGATGGTATCAGGCCTATGGAGACTTCTGTGTGTTGCCTTTGAGAGGGCATTATGGACCTGCTTCCTGATGGTGAGGGGAGGGGGGCAGGTGATGTGCATGTCCATGTGTACTGATGAGGGGACAGGAGGGTGCTGTTTACATTTAACCTGTCTGCATCAGGTTGGCTATATCTATGCCATATCTGTATGTGGTGTTATTGACCACCACTACACAGCAGATTTGGGTATTGCCTCTGGGATTGCATACATATATGTGGAAGGCCTAGTGATTGGCCTTGGAGGATGCTTCCAATTTGCACTTAAAGATAGTCTTAGGGTAATTACCAATCAGATAATACACCCATACTTAAAAACCTCATCACCCCCTACAGTAACCTTAGCACACTTCATTCATCTGAAATACTACTAGTTCAAACTCTCAAATCCAGTAACACAGCCAGTAAATATGTGCTTGCTAACTCTGTTGTCAAAACATAGAATTCTTTTCCTGCTAATCTCACATCTGAACTCTGTCTTCCTCAGTTCAAGAAAAGTCTGATTCAGTACTTTAAAAAATGATGGCTATGTCATTGTCCTAATCCAGACTAACTCTAACCATCACTCTTGTGCACATGGAGGACTTCTGCTTAGACTTCATTGTTTCTTAACTTATAAATCCTATGATCTCCTTGGATCTACTACCAGGTTAGCCTACTAGGCATTCAATATGCTATCATTCTTAAAAACACTGTATAGAATTTTCTATCTGAGTAAAAATGTAATAATTTGTGTATATATGTTTGTTGGGTTTGTTTACATCTATGTAAAAATCCTTTTATTTCTGTGTTATTTTGTATTTTAAACTGAAAAAATGTGACAGTTTGTTTAATGTCTTTTTGGAGCTTTTCACCCCAGGCCTCTGCTGAAAATGGACATGTATCCAATCGAACTATCCTAGTAAACAAATGTAAAATAAATAAATAAATAAATAAAATAATTCACCTGTTATCTTATTTTCTTGTTTAGACCAAGGTGACATTGCTTCCAGTTAGGCATCTGCTCCTTTTTGGCCCTGTTCAGCAATTATTTCCACCTATTATGGTATTTGTGTATTGCTGCTGTCCACCACTGAGGTTTACCCTACCTTGAGGGAGATGATTTGTCCTGTCAGATATTGCTGAGTCCATACAGCAATGGAGGTGCTCACATAGTATTGTGGTGTAGGCTTGGACAATACTGCTAGTTCTAACTCATGGGACAGTGGCTGTAAAGCTACCTGCTCTGAGGAGATTTATAGTCAGTTTTGGAAATTTTTTTTGTTTGACCACGACGGGGAGGGGGTGGCAGGGGTGATGGTGACCTCAACAGTGATGTCTATATGGTCAGATCTTACAAAGGAGGATGACATTGTAGGAGTGCTGCAGTGGCTACTCAAGTTGGTTAGGACCAGGTACAGGATATTTCCACCTGTTGTAGGAGTGGTGACCAGCTGTTCCAATGCATTGCCATTGACAAAGCTGTGCATTCATGTTCAGGTAGAATAGGTCTCACACTCTATAGTTGGGTAGTTAAAGTCTCGCAGTATCAGGGTAGACAGTTGAATCTTGACAGATTCAAGCAAGTCCAGATAGGTGTAGTGGGTGTCCAGAGCCATGGTTGGAGGTCTGTAGCTAGCTATGATTTGAGTAAGTGTTTTGTCAACAGTTAACTGCACTTGGAATATCTCCCATGCATCATATTGTTTGGCCAGCCCAGAGGTGTGTATGTGTATGATAATGTTTAAAACTCCACCTCCTGTGGTGTTGCAGCCCTCCATTTGGGGTCTAATCATATGGTGAGATGAGTAACCTGGCAAGGTTAGTGTGCTCTTCACAGCTGTAAACCAGGTGTCAGTGATTGCACAAATGTCAGCATCCTCCAGGACAAGGTACACTTGAAATGACATGAGTTTCATGCTAAGACTCCTAACTCCTGTTAGAGCAAGACATCTGCATAAAGGCACACATCGATGATGGGCAAAGGCCAGCGAATAGTGACACTTTATAAATCTAGCTGTAACATACTTAGTTGCTAGCATAGACAGTTTCGCATTCACAGGAATACTCTGCAGGATATGACATCTGACAGTCAAATGTGTGCTATTATGTTATGACTTCAGTCTTAACTGGGTTGCCTATGATTTGCCAGACAATAAACAACTGTATGAGGCATTGACTACAAATATGAGATAAACGTGGTCAGTCTGCAACACTCTGGACAATTGAAAGATATGAGCTCAGTATGTAACATACAGTTTAACACACACACTTTTGCACCGGTTGTTTACTATGCACATAAGTCTCTTACATTTGAAAGACAAGCATATGCAACATAGTAGCATTCACAGGTGACATATGAATATTTACAACATCCCAGGTAACTGGCCTAGCAGTGTTACAGTCAATATTGGACAAAAGACACTCCAGTAGTAGTCATACATGAGCTGACCTTTGCTGGGGTGAATCAGGGGACAGAGCTGTGATCTATGTCAATGCAGACAGGCCAGCAGGAATGGCCATAGGTGCCGGACAGCAACATGTGAGTCCAGCAAGTCTTGTGACCAAGTGTTTAACTTCATATTTCACATTATTGCATCCCCCCTTCTGCATTCCATTACATGCTTAATTGATTGACATACCTGTTATAGTGCTGAAGAGTTTCCTCAGAATAACTCAAATGTTTAGGTTTGTGTAGTCACAGTCTGTCTTTGGCTAGACATGTTCAGATCTGTTTTGCATAGGTAGCAGCTTGACTTTTGTATGTAATGCTCATGAGCAGATGACCTGTGCACCAATTGGTCTCTCCCACTTGCTACTTGCATCCAGAGCAGCTGTGCTGTCTTTCCATTAGCCAATGCTATAGCAACACAGTGCTATAATTAAGTCCTTTATGTGGGTCTTGCTCCTTTAAACTTCCTGTGAGGAGGACATTATGGAGGTGTGGGGGCTACAATTTCAAAGAAGGTAAGTGGAAATACCTCTCAGAACAAGACATGTGGAGACAACCCTGCAAAAATGTGGGACAAAGTTCCAGAATTGGGTACAGATTGTAAGTATTGCTGTTATACACATAGAAGATTGCTAGATTAACAGGGTTTGCCTGGACATGCATTTTCTGCATGACTTGATATCTGACAGTGATATGTCTCTGACCTACCTCTCAATTGTCCAGATGTCTGCAGAATGCTGAGAGGTTTGCCTCTTATGTTTGGTCTGTTCCTCAGACAATTTTTGTTTTTGACAAATCAGTAGGATAATGTGAGTATTGAGGTCAGTAAATGCTGACATCCATTTCTGTTTCAGACATCATATCCTTCAGAGATGTTATGTTACAACAAACCCTGTAACACCAGCAACTGTTTCAGTTTGTAACACCATTAAGTGAGATATGTCCCTCTTTTCAGCCCCCTGTCCCCAAGTATGTCAGGCTTTGTCCAGATGTCTTGCAGTAAGAGGTTCAGAGGTATGGTATATCATGATTTAGTGACTTCACTCCTGATATCGTATAAGTGACTTAGCAGACTCCTGGAAGTAGTATGCAACAGAGGCCATAAATATGGTCCCACACCTTGGACATTCTGTGGAAATCTGTGCGGTTGAAAGTTATGTATGTCTGGCGATTGTTAACAGACTATCAAGATTATGTAGCAGTATAGTGTGTAAATGATTGTTGGGCTGATTAGGGAGAGTAGCAGATGTGAGTGTCATAGATCCTTTTCTATCTGACTGTGCTTGCTGCTACAGTTGCTGGTGGTCTATCAGGTGTATATGTTTATAGGGGCAGAGTGAGAAATGTCCTGTAACACCTCAGAATCCCCAGCGGACTGTGACTTGGGGCAGTATATGTCAGTGTAGTGTGTGACTGGCAATCAGGATATGTTTGTTCAAATAATCGTTATACTCTAGAGTTCAGTTGCTGTACAGGTATTGTGCTGTGACTGTGGTGCAAATGGTTGTGGTGGGCAATTTCTCACAGATGTCTGCTTTTCCTTAGTTACATCCCTGTAGTATTTGATATATTTGCAAATGCATGAGTAATTCCTCAGAGATGATTTGGGGTAGTGTCATGCTGGTCTGACTGTAGTTCAGAAGGTGCTGGGTGAAATGGTTGGCAGCTCTTAGTGTATTTTCCCTTCTGTTACATGACTCTAGTCATACCTCTCCACTGTCCAGATATCTATACACTGTCTAGATGCCTGACTCATATATTTGGTCTGTTCCCTGTAACAGTTGTGAGTTTCTGACAAATCACTGGGATGATGTGAGCACTGACATCAGTAAATGATGATAATCATTTTTGTTTCAGATCTGAAATCTATCAGAAAGTATATATTAAAACAAACCATGCTACTCTAGCAGACTTCTATGCTTATAACAGCCATATTTCAAATATGTCACTATTGTTTGCCCTTTATCCCCCCACTTCATTGTCTTTTGCAGATGTCTTGCGGTAGGAGGTTGAGTATGTATATATATATATATATATATATATATATATATATATACAAAACATATATATATATATATATATATATCTATATATATATATATATATATATATATATATATATATATATATATATATATATATATATATATATATATATATATATATATATATATATATATATATATATATATATATATATATATATATGTTTTATATATTTTATATATATATATACATATATATTTATATACATATATATATATATATATATATATATATATATATATATATATACATATATATTTATATATATATATGCATATATATATATATATATATGTATACATATATATTTATATATATATATATATATATATATATAGATATATAGATATATATATATACATATATATATATATATATATATATATATACATATATATATATATATATATATATATATTTATATATATGGATTCACTTCATAACACTGAAAGCTCAAAACACTGAAACCAAAACAGTGAAACTTCAAAATCTTGAAAACTCAAAATACTGAAACTCAAAATACTGAAAACACATATCATATATATACTGAGTTTAAACAACATAAATAATAGCACTTTCCACCAAGTGTATAGCACTTTCCACTTCACTACACTAAGTGCAATCTTGGAGTTGATATATTTAAGTAGCGGGGAGGATGCAGCCCCCCACATGGGGGGGTGTAGTAGGGCTTGCCCCCCCTGCTTACACTTGATGGAAAGTGCTATGATTTATGTTGTTTAAACTCAGTCCATGATTCACTGAATTTACCAAGGATAAGGAAGTAGTTGGCCTACTACTCAACTTTGCCCTTTTCTCCACTGTAGTGTGATCTTGGAGTTGGCATATATAGTTAGGGGGTGTGGAGCTGCAGCCCCCCACATCAAGGGGGTGTGTGGGGAGTAAAGCTTCTCAATTGGGCGAGTTCGATCTAGTGAGATATTGTGCTGCAGGGCAAGTATTTAGTTGCTCTTGATAAATTTAGTGAATTGTGGAAGCAATTTTTACTGATTAGGGGTCGATGATTAGGTTTTTGCTGAAATACACTTTTGGTGAACTAGTATAGACCCGTGCCTCCATACTTACCCTGTTAAAGTTTCCATTGATGTGAACATTCTGTAAATTCAGTTTTCTCTGATTTTGTCTTGATAAAGTGAGTTTTGGTAATGTGAAATTTCGGTCTACTCAAGTAGAACCATATATAAATATATATATATATATATATATATATATATATATATATGTATATCCAAATAGATAGATATAGATCTACTCAATAGAGCTTTATAAATATATATATATATATATATATATATATATATGGGTCCCCTTGACTTGATCGACATGCCAAAACACCGACGCTCAGAAGACCGACTTGAGAAGACCGACGAGAGAGATGATCGACAAGGTGAAATCCCGACAGCCGAAACACCGACATGGGCAACGTGTGAGCTCGAGTCGGTAAGTGTGCGATAGTGAGGGATTTAGCGTTAGGGAGCGGACAGGTAAGTGTGAGATAGTGAGGGATTTAGGTTTAGGGTGCGGGAAAGGTGAGTGTGCAGTAGTGTCAGACTTAGGGTGCGGGTAATGTAAGTGTGCGATAGTGACGGAGTTTAGGTTTAAGGGCAGGTTAAGTGAGTTAGGGTTAGGGTGCGGGTAGGGTAAGTGTGCGATAGTCACGGACTTTAGGTTTAGTGGTGGGTTAAATGAGTTAGGGTTAGGGTGCAGGTAGGGTAAGTGTGCGATAGTGACGGACTTTAGGTTTAGTGGTGGGTTAAGTGAGTTAGGGTTAGGGTGCGGGTAGGGTAAGTGTGCGATAGTGACGGACTGTAGGTTTCGTGGCGGGTTAAGTGAGTTAGGGTTAGGGTGCGGGTAGGGTAAGTGTGCGGTAGTGTCGGACCTTAGGGTTAGGGTTTGGGTTACGGTTAGTGCATGTATACTTGTGTGTAATGTGTAGTTTACGTTTTGTGTGTCGGTGTTTTGGGTGTCGGTGTTATGGTGTTCAGTTTTGTGAGTTGTCGGTTTTGTGCGTTTTCGGTCTTTTGGTGTCGGTGTTTTGGGTGTCGGGTTTGTGGCATGTCGGTGTTGTGATAGGGATATATATATATATATATGTATATATATATATATATATATATATATATATATATATATATATATATATATTTTTTTTTTTTTTTTTTTTTAATTCAGTGCACTCTGATTGGATCTTTTAATCTTACCCTATCTACTATCAATCTTATCATTATATCTGAATTTGCTATCTAATTACTTTGGATATAATACTGTTGATTATAAGAATGTGAAATATTTTCTGCTCTCTCCACTCAGATTGTGCCTTAAAAGGGTGACTAGAGCAGTCTACAACCCCAGTAAGCAAGTAAATAAAATCTAAATCAATAAATAAGTCAGTGAGCATTTTGAACTCATTCACAACTTCTTGGCAACTATGATGTCCAGTAATATTTCGGATTGTAGTTCTAACATTCTTAACTGAGACTCAAGGTGGAACGTCATTTCAACAGGTCACCCACATTTTGTATACCTTAAATAGTCATTATTCTCTTCTTCTCCCGTCTCATCCACACTCTCCTCTCCCTCTGTTCTAGTAACAGGAAACAGCAAAATAGTAGAGCCTTTTATTCAAATAACTGAACATACATGGAAAATTGTTAAGCAGAATGTTCATCCATGCAGACTCAAATAAACAATAATATAACATCCAAGCAAGTATACAAAAACACCACAATTCTTAAGCAAATAATGTTATTGCAACTTTTTGAACTTGTGCCCTTCCTCAGAAAAAATATTTTACAAATGTGTTTATACATACAACTCAATCATTCCATTATGGCCACATGATAGCTTATATATATATACATCTATCTATCTATCTATCTATCTATATATATATATATATATATATATATATATATATATATATATATATATGTAACATAAAATACAGATAATTGAAAAATATCAATATATTGCTTATTCACATTTCACATTAAAATTTAATACTTGATGAATAAAAGCAGAACTTGTTCCTAAGTACCACAGCTTTAACGCTGGTTTCAGACAGTGACATTTAACCCACTACCTGTGCAAACAGCATGCATCAGCTTCATTTACATTTCACCTGCAGATGCATATTCCCAAAGTCACCACACCATCTGCTCATAAAGAAATGTTCTAGTACTTGAAAATAAATGTTCATCTGATAATTATATATATAATGCAATGTTTTGATAATGTGTGCTTGCTAAAGCACTTTCAACATATTTGTTCAGAGCTAATATTTTTCTCTGATGCAGTCATGCAAAACACTTTCTATTTTACTGTCATAAAAGCATTTAGATTCCTGTCACTAAATATATAGCATTTCCGGTAGTACAACTTGCCTCAGGATATCTCAAATATACGTGTCCTTTTTATATACTTGCATGTCATGCAATTCAAATATGGAAAAGTTTGTTTTTGGCATACACATAGCTCATCACAGATCCTTTCTTCTTTACAACTCCTTTATGGTCAGGTGCTATTCTGTATGTACATAGAAGTCTATCACTCACAATTTTCAAAACTGTTTGACTGTTAAAAAAAAAAAAGAATTCCAGTTCTTCATAAAAATAAATTCTACTTCATTTAGAACAATACATAAACTGAGTTGCACAAATTTTTTTCTGAACATTGTTTTTTCTTAAAGTTGAGCCCCATTTTACCATTACTCAAATGTGGTAATATATCATTTTATGCAACTTCATTATTAACAACAGAAAGCTAATTTTCCAAAAACTATTTGGGATAACCCGGTTCTAGTAATATGTATTTACCTTTATTCATCTGCTGACTTAAATTTCCCTCAAAAGTGTTTTTAATAATTTTATTTCATTGGGTCTCCAATCCTAACAGCATTAAGATGTGATTGAAATATTTATATCAACAACTTCATGTCAAAAACAAAGGTCAAGAGATTAATCTTGGTATTCGTGTTGAGAGCACAATGGAGGGTTACAATCGGAGGCCCAATTATAATTTTTGCAGTACACTCAGCTCTATCTGCTCCATATAATATTGGTTATATAAAAATAAAGTGCAAGGTGTTTTACAGATTTTGAAACACAATAAAGCCCTTAGTGAGCATGGATAGTACTCAGTGTTTAGTGTGAGATCTGATATTAACAATTGTTATACACATTTGAAAGTGCTGTTAATATCAGGTCTCATGCTAGAGTACTGCTGAACTAGGGGTAATAACAGAATCCCATGAACTACAAAGTTTTATAAGAACACACATGCTTTCTATATGGATTATATTATACATTATAGTTTTTATCCTTAAAAAAACTTCACATAAAAAAATGTCCATAATGTGGTTATACGTGATGAAAGGGTTAATAAGCTTTACTGAAAATGTTATAATAATTTCTGTGTAATATTAAGCTTTACTGAAAATTTTATAATAATTTCTGTGCAATAGTTTCAACAACAATCTAGTTTATTTTATTAATTTATTTAATATTTGTTAACTGGGTAAGTGAGCTGGTCCAATAATACTTTTCAGCTTTGTCTAGGGGCCAAGCAGGCAGATACAACATA
This sequence comes from Protopterus annectens, assembly GCF_019279795.1. Lineage (NCBI taxonomy): Eukaryota > Metazoa > Chordata > Ceratodontiformes > Protopteridae > Protopterus > Protopterus annectens. Next base: position 957,999,612 of record NC_056729.1, read on the forward strand.
TATACAGTAATATGCAGACATTGAATACAGAAGGCATAACATTTAACAAACAATTTTAGAAATTCATTAAGTAATTTATATAAGAAATAATTTAAAAAATGCATTACGTAATAGCATTATGACCTAAATAATACAGTTCATAATGCATAGTGAACAAAGGCTAAAAGAAGAGAAAAAACAAACAAATAAAATATCACAATAAACATTCAATGACTGCTAAAGCCAATGCATATAAGGCAACTTAAAATGTTTTGCAAACCAAATAATTATATAACTGCTCTGAAACACATTTTGCAAGGAAAATGAATAGCATTTGTTTATGCATAATAATAATCCTATATGTTAACCAGGTAGGCCGACCAGAAACACACTCCCCTATTCAGGGATAACTCAAGAATAATGGCTGGTTTAGTAACTTGCTCAAGGTTACACAGGGCTATGAGAATCAAACCCTGTACCACAGGAGCTATAGCGTACAACCTTAATGTGTGGGCCAGCTGCCATAATGCCATTTATAGCATTATAAGCTATAGATATATATGACCTATCACTCAACACCATAGTGTTTAAATCAGTACTTCCTAAAATAACAGTATTTCTGATGCAGATTTCCTAAAGTATTCCCCCACCACCAGAAAAAATCATCTAATACCATCTTTATAACCCACTCCAATCCGCATTTGGAAAAAAAAAGATTTTTTTTATAATTTTTCAGCAAATATTGTTAAAAACAAGCACTTAAAACTTATAGTCCATATTCATCGAAAACATGTGTCTCCAATTATTCAAGCTCATTTCATCATCTTTCCTTTTATTAAACTTCATTAAGTCTTTGTATTTATATGGTACTTGTCTGTCTTAAAATGACTATTTATTAGACATGTGATTCCCCCTGCACTGGCCCAGTAATCAAGGAACTTCAATACTCACCACTGACAACAGTGGGGAATGTACACACTGGAAGGATGACAAGTACACACACAATAAAGTGCAATTTCCCTTAAGAGCACATAGAGATCGCAGTCAGTTTGAGGTTGGTTTCTCTCCCTTTCTCTGAATCCCCTTTAAGACGCCCCACTGGCACAGCTATAGAGTTGAGATCTCAGCTGAGTGGCCAAACCAAGATCTCCAGTACCCTCTCTGCCCAATCAGTGCTTCGTGTCTCTGTTCAAGTAGCTGACACACACACTCTTTGAGATATGATTTATATACAAACACATAACACACAATCACACACACACACACACACACACACACACACACACACACACACACACACACACACACACACACACACACACACACAGACACTCCTGGGAAAGGCTGGCACAGGTTTACCAGCTATGCCCCTTCTGCCCAGACTATAAGGTAGTTATTACTGCCACCAACTTCTACTTATCAGCTACTTTAAGGCCTTTAATAGATGGTGTCCAATCCTACTGTGTAATGTTACTATTAATCTAAATGGTAGTTTGACCAAAAGCAAAACTATTTAGGGATGGCCTGTACAGTGTCACCATATAGATATGCCAAGTACTCTTAGAGCTTAAATATCTCTGAACAGACCAGCCACAATTAAAAGGTTTAAATATATTTGATAATAAATAATAAAAGAACAAGACAATACTCAGTAAGTAATCAGTTACATCAGCGTTCAAAAAGCACAGGAAATATTTAAAACAATATTGCAGTGCAGGCTCAAATAAATAAAGAAAACATCTAAGCTATACTTTACTATATTCCTATCTGAAACTAAAAGAGTTACTATGCCCTAAAAACGTACTTACAGCAAGGCAAGTCCAGGTATGATGATGACTGGATGTTTTTGTTAGGTCAAAGACAAAATACAAAATGCACAGTCTCTCTCTAACAGAGTTTTTAAATTAATATCAAATATTACTGCTGGGTTAGCTTGGATGATATCACTTTTTGTCACCTGACTTTCATTTCCCAAGTAGCCCCCCCCCCCTTGTCAGAAACTAACAGAATTTAGGATTGCTCTGTGAAAAATACATATCCTTCACAGGTTTGCAGATCCTGGAAGTCATAAAACAATAAAACTCTTCTACATCTCAAACCTAGTAACTACGTTACAAAGACATGCATCTGGAGCCTTTCTCCACAGGCCTCCACTGAAAATTGGCTTTGTTCCAAGTTGGACTTTCCCGGTTAACAAATCTTAAATAAATAAAATAATAAATACTTCTCTGTCAAGACAATAAAAAAGTTCCATTATGTCTGCTACTGCACTAAAACCGAGAGCTAACATCTTCTGTTTATGGCCCAGTAATTATAAAAAAAAAAACAATTTAATTTCAACTATTTTCTCTGAATTTTTTCAAGTTAACCTCCTGTGTTCCAGTTTCTATTAAACATATACATCTAAACAGTCACAATAGAGCAGGTACATTCTTGTTCTATTCCAATAGGGCATGCTGTGGTTACAGTTTACATTAGTACTTTACATACACTTCTGTATAAATCATATCAATATTCACAAATGGCATAGAAATATTTACAAAATTCCAGATAGCTGGGCTGGCCGTGTGACAAGATATATGACATAAAAAGTGTATAAACAACATAACATTGACCATCAGATCTAGAAAACATATGTGTGGTGGCAATGTCAGGGGCATTCTTAACTTCTATAATAACATTATGTTTCATTAAATTAAATAATCTCTTCATGTGCATTAGCCCCCCCCCCCCCGACCCATTTGAAACTTTCAAAAAGTTTTAAAACCACATAAAACAAATTGCTGTCATTTATCGTTTGGGTACCTAAGAAGAAAAGAAAGTGCTAAGTATTTTTATCTAGTACATTCCCAATAAGATTTGCCAATAAGTTCTTAAACATTAAACTATTCACCCCTCATTTTTTATTCATGTTATCTTTCCTTAGAGAGTTACTCCACTTAACATACAAAATGTCTTTTATATTTCATGTTAAAAGCATTAAAGACCTTCACCATAAGCAATAAATTAGTCTCATTGCTAAGTGTTCAACCCACACTCTGTCAAATAAGAATGTATAATCATCCTGAAATAAGAGGGAGGTATTGAATTTAAAAGAGCAGGAACAACAAAGGGATGAGCGCTCCTGTGACACCAATAACAAAGTAGAGCAACAACAAGTTCCAATTCATGCACAGGAGCAAAAACAGCAGTAAAACCAATGCAGTAGTAACGCCAACAAATATTCCAATGTTCCAAATGAACTTGAACGCAAGCACAAGGTCGAACGACTAATAATTATTTATTGCAAAAGTAAGCGCTTTCACCCTGAGGCTTCATCAGACTTTAAAACCATTAACAAAATTAGACCATTTATATAACAAAGAAACTCTCATTATAGGATATTCACAATCACATGCTTCAATAATTTCAATTAAACAATTAAAGCAAAAGCATATGCATACTTTTAAATCTTCATTCATTTTATGGGAAAAGACAGCCATAAATGTATAAAAATTAAAATGCATAAAATGTATATTATATCTAAAAACATGGATAATATTAAAATTAAGACAAAACATATAATGAACTTATTATATATGTTGCACCACCATTCTCAATTTGGGTTTAGGTAATCTTCTTTTCCGAAGAATGGGTTGTAAATAAACTTTATCATTCAACCCTGGTGGTCTATCTGCTCTACAGCGGATAATCCAGCATAACTCACACTCTTCGGTATAATTGTCCATGTCTCCCCCTCTGGTGCTCGGTGCAATAATCTGCATAACAAAGAATTTAAAATAATATAATGCACGTAATTGCTTACAATGCTTAGCTAAAGTATTGTGTTCTGTACCAATTCTTATATGGTATACATGTTCTCTAATGCGTTCCCGTAGTTGCCTATTAGTTTTTCCAATGTAGAACGCTGTGCACGACATGCACCTAGCAGGATAGACAACATTAACACTTCGACAATTGGTGTGAGTATTAAAATAAAATTCATGTCCAGAAACAGGTTGTCTAAAGACATTGCCAGTGTCAATGTGCTGACATTGTCTGCATGAGTTACAGGGTATAGTATTATAAACAGAAAAACTGAGTCCAGAATTAATCGAACTAACAGGATAGTGGCATAACCTTTGCTTCAGATTTGTCTTATTTTTATACAAAAATGTAGTTCTTAGACCCACTATATTACTGATATCTTCATTTAATAATAAAGTATCCCAATGTTTCCTAATAACTTCTCTGATAGCATCCACATCACTAGTGAAGAACATTGGTATTTTCAGGTCACTCACTCTACTGGGCTGTTTGGCGTAAACATTACTCCCCCAGTCCGAAAAATATGGACGTGCCCTTGTGGTCCTTAACTCATTCACCATTAAGACCACCCTATCCACCTCATTTTTACTGTAGCATCTGTCTGTAAACCTATTTCTCAGTTCTAATATCTCTTGTTCATAGCCTTGATCCAATGGATTTAATCTAGATGCCCTCATCATTTGTCCTTTCACTACATTATCAAAGACATATCTAGGATGCATACTGTGTCTGTGGAGTAAAGTATTCCTGTGACACACTTTCCTGTGAACAGAAGTATTCAATAGTCCACTCTCAAGTAGAATAACATAGAGTGAAACTGAGAAAATCAGTTAAAGTATTCATAACAGACACAAAGTTCAAAAGACTGCTTTCATCACCTCTCCATATCAAAAAGAGGTCATCTACAAACCGTCTATAAAAACCAACATGCTGTTGGAATGCCCTAAGTAGAAATAAAAGTTCCTCTTTGCAATCAGCCATCACTATGTTGGCGTAGCTATTGGCACAGGAAGTGCCCATAGCTACGCCATCTTTCTGAAGATAGATTTTCTCATCAAACATAAATATGTTGTTATGTAAAACTGTCTCCAAAAATAATGCCAAAAGGTCTATCATGATATTATCCAAATTGGATTTGGTGTATAAATATTGTTGCACTCTAGCAAATCCTAGGTCATTGGGAATGACCGTAAACAAACTTATAACATCCAATGTTACTAAGATATAAAAATCATCTTCACCTAAAGTCCTGGTGTAACTGTAAAGGTCTAAAAGAAATTGTTTGCTGTCTTTTAAAATCACAGGGTTGGCATCTACAACTGTCCTCAGGTAATACTCTGAATAAATCAAGAATGGTTCAGTGAGCCATTCCTGGCCAGCAACAATAGGGCATAAGGGCGGATTGGAGATGGATTTGTGAACCTTAGGTAGACCTTGTATAACTGGTAGGAGCGGATTATTAACTCTTAAATATTTAAACAATTCCCAAGTGATATTGTGGCTTTTAACCAAATCGTCCAACATGTCATACACCCTAAACACTTTACTAGTTGTTTCTTGTATATCAATTTTAGAATAAAAACTTCATCTTCTAACATCATCCTAATGTTTTCAAAATAATCATGATGATCCATCAAAACAATGGGGCCCCCTTTATCAGCCGGTCTAACTATTATTGATCAGTCCTTGCTTAATTCTTGAAGTGCCTTTCTTTGCATGAAAGACACATTTTGTTTCTTATTCCTGTTTCTAACATTATAATTCCTCCCATAATACTTATGTAGATCATTCTCCACTAACCTGGAGAAGGTGTCTAAAAGAGGATGTAACATGGGAGTAAAAGTGCTAGGTGTGCGGAATGTAACGGAAAACTCATCGCCATTCACATCACCCCCATTACTACCAAACAATAATTTCAGTTGTACATTCTGCACATACGTTTTAATGTCTAAAACAACATCAGTTATATCACCACCACTAGTAAGTATAAAGGTAAATCCTTTATTAAGAATCTGTTCTTCATATTTATTTAATACTCTTCGAGATAGATTCACAACTAGTGACTCTCCACTCTTTCCCACATCTTTTTCAGAGTAGGGCCGGAGTATTCCCCCTCTGACCCTTTCCGTTTCTGCCGCCCCCTGCTTGCTGATCTCTTCCCCCTTGACAGCACTCCATGCATATTAATGATGGTGCTGTTTGTGCCGAGTGGAGCTCATACATACATAGCTGATGACTGTCAGACATCTAAAAATCGAAACTGGATGTAATTAATTATTTATTTCTGGGTCTGTTTAGGCGTGTTTGCACAGTAGTATATGTGAAGGCATACTAATTCTCATAATATCCAAGTAGCTAAATGGGTAGAGTTACAGCCTAATGCTTAGTAAGTTCTGGGTCTGAGTCCATAGCAATGATAAGATGTATGTAATTTAATTTATTATATAGGTTTAATTTTAAAAACAAATTTGTGAAATATGGCACTGCTGCACTGTGCTGAGCACTGAATAAATGTGCTAATGGCTACTACTATTTGCATGGTGCTATGCTTTGCTAAAACCTCGATTGTGCAAGCTTTTATGCTGCTTCCCTCTGCTTAGCTGGTTTGCACACTGTTAAGCAACACAGCTTTTTTTTGACTGTTGCTCAGCAATGTGTAAGGGAGGGAAAACAGCCTATATTAGGTGGAATAGGTGGGAATTCTGCACCATTCATTGCAGTGTAATCAATTGTTGATATTGCACACAGTGCTGGTGAATGTGCACACTTTTGGGTGCAGAAATGGGGTGTTCAGGAGTCCAGGGTCTTTGTTGGGCTCCTGGTAAAATATTTATGAATCCAGGCTGCTGCAGGGAGGTTTCCAAGGCTCAGAATGCAAGATGTAGGCGTGAGACTGGTTGGCAGGGAAATTACCATTGCTACTGATATCCCCCACATTTATGAGTAGTGACATCACCATTATGATGACCTGAAGAGGAGAAAGAGGGAAATCTTGTACATCTGGGACTTAGAGGCAATAGCTGAGAATGCACCACAAATATATAGGTATGTTTTCCATTGTTTTATCAAACTGCAAGCTGAATGTCTGCAAACTGGTATGCATAATGGTGTGCATCTTTGTATAAAAATAACAATAAACGTCTTCTAAAAATGCTGCAAAATGAACTGACCAAAAAATAGGTTTAGCACTTTTATCCTAAAACAATGGATTTCATCAGATCCTTAAATCTACACAGTAGTGGCTTCATGTCACCTCCACTGCTCATTACAAGAAAAGAAAGTGCAAAAAAGAAGGTTCATTACAAAAAAAGAGAGCAGAAAAAAAGGCTTGTTAGAAAAAGAGAGAGAGAGAGTGAAGGAGAAGAGACATTATAAAAAAATGAGAGGGCTAAGAAGGCTTATTACAAAAAGAGAGAAAGTGAACAAGGCTCATTACAACAGAGAGAGAGAGAGAGAGAGAGAGAGAGAGAGAGAGTTAAAAAGAAGGCTCTTTACAAAAAAGAGAGAAGGCAAAGAAGAAGGCTCTTTAGAAAAAAAGAGAGAGAGAAGCAGCCTACTGAAATACCTACCATTTCTTAATTGCATCACATTCATGTCATTTTACACTGTCCATGCTAATTGGCCAATTCTTGTTAGTGACTTTGCACAAAAGTGAAAAATTCCATTTCAGAGCCATCATAAAGCTACAATGAAAACAGCCTCATTAGCATCTCATTTCCATGTCTCTGAATCAAATACCATGCTGTCCGACCTGATTGTGTTATTGTTCTCCCTAGCAGCCCATGCATCACGAGCAAAGGTGTCCCCCTAGATGCACACACGCACACACACACACACACACACACACACACACACACACACACACACAAACGCACACACGCACACGTGCACACACGCACATACGCACACACACACAATCCAGCTTCCACATTCTTTCTCACATTCATGCAAGCACTAACCCATACACCCAAACACAAGCCCCAACATCCTACACACATCGAAACATGTGATTCCTCATCTAACCCTTTTGTGTGACAACTCAAGCAGACATACACTCAGATACACACATATTCTTACCATCTCGTTCATATCCATGCAGACACACACATACCCACACACGTATAACACAAGCACACACTGACACACCCCCAGCTTTACTGCTTTGCTATACTTATCTGCACCATGACTACTGCCACAGGAGTGAATGGTGACTGCTGAGTTTGATGGTGTTAACTTTTTCATCTTAGCATAATTTTATCCAGCCAAGTGATCTCAGTTGAATAATTTTGTACCATGAATATTTCTAAGTGAGAGGACAGATACTGCTGCTTTAGTACATGGATTCTCCCATAATACCACTGTCTGTGCTGAAGCCACTATTAGGGCTATACTTTAGTAGCAGAGTGGTTTCTGAATGAAAAAGGGTTAGCATGATGTGGAAACTTTCCAGAATAAGGCCTCCACATAGTATTAAGCTTTCAGAATCCTGGTATGGATTTCAACCTTTTTTCTGGCAACAAATTCAAAAGGATTGTTTCAATTTTCCTGAGGAAAGCCTTTCAAAAACAATTCCTACAGTAGTTTAGTATCAAATATGTGTTCTGTGTTACTGAGTTTTTTTTTTAGTTTTCTTATTTACATACAAAGTCCATTTGTCTGTCCTTGTATCTGCAGAAATCATGGGCAGAACTTTCAGTTTTTCATGCTGCATGGTATTATGAAGAAATGTTTTAATTATCTTTGTTAAGGTGTGCTTTTCTGTCTCAGTAGTATAATCTAGCATGGTGAATAAAATTAACAAAAGAGTGAAATTCTCTGAAAACTTAGTGCTTATTGAAATGTCAAGCAAGAATTTTAACATCATAACAGCACTGCCAGTCTCCATAATGATACAGTATGGCCAGTTCAATTCTTGAGCCTCAAGTTTGTGAGGAATGGGCAAGTGTACATGATGATAGTATGGATGTGCTCTAGGAACTGTTTTGAATGCTGTGAAAAGTTTCTGGTGAATAGCAAATGAGATGCTTGAAGATGCCCAGTTTGTTGAAACCTTAATTCTGCCTTGACTTTTACCACATAACAGGCTTCCTTAGCAGCAACAGGCAATGTTTAGTGTAGTGGTTAGAATACTGGTGGGTTTATTCTATGTTTTGTTAAAATGTCCTTTGACTCTAGTTGCTGTTCTACAGTTGTGTCAGTATTTAATTTGCATGCATTCTCTGTGACTTCAGCTACAATCAGTAGTACGGTGCTGAATATGTCTGTTGGAATGTCAACATGGGTCATTATAGGATGGAAAGTAGTATGCCAAAATGTAAACTTGTCATCTTTAAACAGTCACTTTCATCTTGACGCTTCTCTCACACTTATTACTGAGGAAATATGAGACTATGACAAATGTCGGAAACACTCAATAATGTTTTTATACACAGAATTTGTATTGAAACTCCACTGTCCTCAGTACATGTTTGGCATGAGTTATGCTGCTGTATTATTCAGAGCAACTTGTCGGTAAACTAATCCTAACACATAGAATGGAATTTCATCATGATTTAGAATAAATTTTGTGGTGTAGATCATTGCATCCGCAGATTAAGTTTGTATACATAGCAATGCACATAGCAAGCATATTTAAATCCCTGCCTTACAATTGCCTGGCTCCATGCTCCCCTCACCTCATGTCAGATGTGCCATGATAACTTCATGTAACTACTTTGTAAAGGTAGTTTACAACTACATCCCATAACAGTACATGTACAACACAAACAATATGCTCTGCAGAATGTCCAGGTGCTGTCAAAATAATGGCTTTATCTGTCCATTAACAACAAAGTAGAATAGAGTAACAGCCTGTCATAACCCTGGAAACATCAGACATCTGCAAATATTGATTACATTTTGCAATACTTATTTCTTTTCATATTTCTTCCATGCATACTGCCAATGTGCAGTCCTGCAGTTCATATTGAATGTTTAGTGATGCTCCTTTGAAAACAGCTGCAGAATGCAGTATTATGAGTACATATAATATTCCAGCAATTGATCATCATTGCTTCTCTCTTTTTTAATTTCTCCAATTCTTTGGGTTTCTAATACCATGACGGGAATGGACTCCATTCCTAAGTCAAAGTGCGATTAAAGTTAATGAAATTAGTATCGTTTCACTCTTTGATCATCATTGCCTATGATAACTATTTTGTGTTCAACAAGATTGTTTACTATATTTTGTTCTGTCTTTTTGCAGTCACCCAATATTTAATGTTGTCTTTTCTCTGCTTTATCTTCCAGTGGTGTCAGGATTTTTTTTAAGAATGTTTCTTGTTTCCCTTACCTTTTCCTATCCTTTGAAATCCAAGCTTCCCCTTCAGCAAACAGTATGCATGGGAAAAAGTGCCAGGCATTTGTTTCTTCGCACAGACAGATCCACTCATGTTCCTCTTAGACGGTGCTATTTAATCTGTATGTGGAGGCTTTTAATCTACTTTTATCTTGTGACACCATCTTGAGATCAGGCAATGGTCTTTTTGCTTTCTTGATTCTTCACTTCTAATCAAGAATTATTTATCTGAATTTCAATGAACTGATGAATCTCACTGACTATATCCTAGAAATCAGTCATATACCTTTTAGTGATGGCACTAAACATGAAAAAGAATATAACATTCATGCACTTCACAGCTGTCATTACTGCCAGGCAGTGGTGGCAGCTACACGTTTCTGACCCTTGGAGTAAGTGCCGCAAATATCTGCATGAAATTTGCTAGTAGTATTCCAAAGGATGCAAACATATGGGTCAGATTTACTAATAGTATGCCAAAGGATGCAAAAATATGGGTGACATTTTCTTGTAGTATCCCAAGGGATGCAGAGTAGCAAAACCATCAACCTCATTTTTTTGATGCGCATTTCTGTAATGTCTTATCAGGACAAAACATGTTCTGCAATAACGTGGTGCTGAAATATGCTGCATTCCCACAGCAGAGATAACAGTCTATAATAATACATAAATGCAACTAATAAAACTGAAATCTAAATATATCTTCACTTTAACCTGAATGCAAGCAACAAACATAACATGCATGTTTTAACGGCTGTTGGTCTTCATGTACTGTAGATGATTACTGCTGCGGATTAATACATATTAGAGGGTGTCTGCTGCTGCTCAACCTCCAGTGACGCTTTTAAAAAAAAACAATACATAATTTTTGTTGTCAGGGTTAACAGGGGTGTCAGCTCTCCCTCATGTGTAATGACTCATAATAATTACCATCTACAATGCAATAATGTTTGCTAGTCATTGCATATGATGAGCATGTGACTGCATGTTGGAGGGGAGATGTGGTCCCTGCAACCCCACCTACTTCTTATTAACTGAAGTATTACAGAAAGTTCATCAACTACTCCTTATGTATGTTGTTGGTGATAAGGATGACTTCCTGTGAGGGAATATAGTTGATTCAAATTCTTTATTTTATTTTTACTAATTCTATTATAATTATTTCTGTGCATGCAGTACCACACAAATCTAAAACTATACAAAGTGATACAGTACCACAGGTTTTGAACGTTCATTTTATTCAAGTGCATTTTAAACACAAGTCAATCAGGATTGGTTAGCATATATCCATCATCCTAACAACAATCACATATGTGTACTGTGAGCCTTGGTGTGGGTTTCTACAAGTAAATTGCTTGAAAATCTTTCTGTATATAAGGCAGATGAAGTATTCCTGCAACATCATCCAAACAACCTAGTACGTATGCTCATTTCTGCCCACCAAATTGTTGCATCTTTATTTGTGTAGCATATTTATTTCTCTGTACATTTTCAGTAACTACAGGTGACAGAGATGGCTGTCATTTACCTTACTAGCTTTTTTGAGGTAACAGCTCTTAGTCTCTTTATCTCTCCATCCTATGATTGCTCCTAGCTGTACACCACTGACAGCTTTACAGCATTCACACCAGCAAGAGTGACAGAAACTGTAGGAGAGCAACAGTATGGATTTTTTTAAGAGCCTTAGTTTTTAACAATCATGAACAGAAACCTGCTTGTTTTTTCACTGTTTGATCAGAAGAAAAGAAATGTGTTACAGAGTTGGAAAATTTGCAATAAACAGTGAAACACAATTCAGAGAACATAGTTAAAGCGAAGCACTGATATCCGACTGGTTTCAGTGCACATGGAAAATACCAGAACTCACAGCTACACCACTTTACCTCCCAATGTGCAGACATCAAAAATATGGACAAATGTTCTTGAAAAGTAGGTACATCTGGCCAAAAAGCTGGCCAAGTAATTACCATTAAATTTGAATAACTAATAGCATAACTCTTCTCACTCCTGATAGGATTGAGGGATATGATCACTGAGAAACACATATTCTCAGAGTTTAAAATAAACATAAAATACAAACTGAAGCAAAATATAAGCAGAACATTCTTGTTTTAATAAGTTTGGATTATAAATGACTAATAGAAAATAAACTAGTATAAGAACAGCATACATGTACTACCCACAGAATTTACAAAATGTTGATCTGATGAAATAATATCACTAGAACTCAGAAAATACATAGTTAGGCACATATAATGAAATTAATCCAAAACTAGAATTATAAGATCAAAATAAAATTGTTTTGACAAATATAAAATGTTTCAAGGTAGTATCTGCCAGTCAGCAAGTATACCCCCCTCAGAAAAGTAAAATTAAGTATGTTGCACTGAATAAAAATTCTGCAACTGAAATCATCATAAGCCGCACTAGAAACTCAGCTGTGATCAGTACTAAAACAAACAGCTATTGATAAATAGCTTACTACGTCCTTTGTATACCGGTTGTGTAAAAGCTGGTTCATATATGAAACATAGTACAGAGTCATGCAAAACCTTAGAATATTAAGGAGAAAATATAATTTAACAGGAGATGAAAAAAAAATCATTAAAAGTAAAGAAAATGTTGGGTTGTGTACCCCAAGCTTATAACTAGCAGCAAAGGAGAAGGTCACTGTAGTTAATAAAAAAAGATTACGTACTTGCCCTGCCTGCCTTGTCCGACAATGGACACAGCAAATCCAGCAAAGTGCTTTCCATACCAGCCACATGTAACAGTCTGACATCTCAGCAACATATGCATTTTGTCTTATAAAGATCACATGAAAGCATTTTAATTTTCTTATTACTGTTACACTAACATGTTTCTATGATCAAAGTTTCTTTACATCTACATGAGAGCTCTCTTTTCATACTGATTACATATCTAACATCTACATTAGGAAATTGTTCTTACAGTTCTTATTCAAGTATGCCTCATTCACTGGCTGAAGTCATATAGAGTGGGAGCAAACTACTGTAGTGGCTTGTGGGTGGCGAACTACATTATATTTATTTAGAGTAACAAAAAGAAAAAAAAAGAAAGAAAGAAGAAATCCATCCCCATGTCAGAGGCACAGAGATATTCTCCAGGTACTGCCACCAAAGCTGTCCACTTACTCAGTGGTTTGTTCACTTCATACGAGATGCCGACTGTCTTTCTGAAGCCAGATTATATAGGAGCAAATGGTGGCTGTGGGTCATGAGCCACTTTTTATATTGATTTAAAATAAAATAAATCCTTAATTTAACTAAGAAGACACATTTCTTGTCCATTTTAGTGCTACTGATGTGCTTACTAGCTCAGGCTTCCTCTGCTGCTGGGTGGCTGGCTGTATTTTAAATTAATTTAAAGTAAAATAAATCTTCACCACAACTAAAAAGGCATACTCTTCTGTATTCTTTTAGTGCAATAGACCTGCTCACTTGTACAGTGATAATCTGCTGTCACTTGGAAGCATCTGGGCTATCAGACATGGGGAAATCAAGTTGGATTTGCTTCCCTTTTATACATGTACGACTCTGGTGATCTCATCATCACTGTTGGCTTTGATGCAACAGGCTGATGATGCATTGCTGGTGATAGCAAGACTGAACTCTACAAAACTGGAATTCAAACAGGTCACTCAGAATTTCATGCTATCCTGTCATTTTAGGTTTAAACATCATATTTCTGGTATATACAGGGTAGCTGAGAGATCCAGATACCACAACAGAAGCAAAATGCACATTTCATTACATTTTTATGTTGGTATATCATATTATATAGTGTGGACATCATGTCACAGCATACTCTAAATGTTTGTTACTATACAGAGAGTTAATTTGGCAAAGAGCTCTAGTCATCCATGATTGCAGCTGGATTTGCACACAGAAAATGTAGTTTGCTTGAGGGCAAAGCTCAGGTGATAAATGAAAGTATCCATGGTAACAAAATAAAAATGAATATCTAAGACACATTTGCAAATGCATTATCAGCTCCTGCTTGGCAATAAAAATACATCTCTGAAACACTTCTGGAGATGGATTAATCAGCTACTGCTAATCTTAACCAACTCCATTTCTGCTACTCTAAGCCGAGAAAGGACAGGTAAACAGCTAGCAGAAGTCTTTGCTTTTTTTTTTTTCATAAACTGCATGACAAAAACAACTGTGTATCATGTACCTGATTGTGCAGCTGAAGCTACTTCTTACATCTGCCTTTTGTTCCATTTTTTACCCATCACAGATAAACTTATGCATATAAGTTAACTGGTATTAGCACCAGTACAAAATGATCGGTTCCCAGAATGCTGACAGATTGCCTCCAGGAAATCTCCAATCCAGCAGCATGGTTAAAACAGACTTTGCAAAGAAAATAGTGCCATAGGAGCTGATTATATTTTCTCTGATGGAGGAATAAGCATCTCCTTTTCCATGCTTTTCAAATGACTTGTTATAAAGCAGCATTAGCTGGCACAATTCAAATATTCTGAGTTGAGGTGGAACGTACTATGAATAATTGTGTCTCATTTAACAGATGTGATTAACTGCTCCAAAATATCAAAACCTTGGAAGGGTAAAACTGAGAATAGCAACACTGTCAAGGCAGTGAAATAGAAAAGTACTTCTATTTTTTGTCAGGGGAATCCCACTACAACCCTCAACATAAAAGCAGTACTAAAACATAGAAAAAGAAAACATTGAATTTGTGTTGTGACAAGCCCCTATGCACCACCCATGTGAGAGAATACTACCCCTCAACCCCCACTAAATTTCCCATTCTCCTCTGTACCACGATCTCATTCAGGAGAAAACAGTGGATTTTAGCACTTTGTTCTGCTGATTTTGATAAGTTGTAATGGCTTTTCCTTACTTGAATAAAACAATGTTTGCATCCTGTATATATCAATTGATATCTATATCTATAGCTATATAACTATAGCTATATCTATCTGTATATGTATGTATGCATATAGGTATCTAATATATATATATATATATATATATATATATATATATATATATATATATATATATATATATATATATATATATTTATTTATTTATTTATATAGACCTACACACACACACACACACACACACACACACACACACACACACACACACACACACACACACACACACACACACACAACACACGGTTTACAATCAAAATTTCAAGCGAACATTCACCGAGTCAGAATGTGGAATGTCCAAACTCCAAACACTGCAATTGCAGACACCAATGTTCTGGACTGCTAAATCTCGCTGTGTCTTGATGTATGGCCGTGCTTGTGTCTAGTTCCAAAACCGCAAGTAAATGTTGAAGTTTGGTGTTTTTTCATTGATATGGAATTTCGGCAGTCCAGATTTTGAATATTTCACTCGATAATATGAGTGAACAGCGATGTTCACTCAAAAGTTTCATAGTAAACCATATACACACACACACACACACACACATATACCTATATATATATATATATATATATATATATATATATATATATATATATATATATATGTATATAGATATACACACACACACACACACATATATAAATATGTATATATATATATATATATATATATATATATATATATATATATAATATATATATATATATATATATATATATATATTACACATATATACATATACATATATATATATATATATATATATATATATATATATATATATATATATATATATATATATATATATATATATATATATATATATATTTACACATATATACATACATATATATATATATATATATACATATATATATATATATATATATATATATATATATATATATATATATATATATATATGGGTGCAGCCTAAACTTTCATTGTCTTACCTTATCATTGTCCAAGAATCATTGGAAACAAATTGATGAACTTGATTGATAAAATTATCAATTTAAAAAGGATCAAAAAAGTTAAAAAACAATGGTCCAGATTTACAAAAGCTTGCACGGAGTTGTAGAGTAGTGTAAGATGTCAAACAGGCAATATGTCTGATATGCGATGCAGGAACAGCTGGCAGGGGCGTGCACGAGAGCTGCTAAAGCTGCTCTTGCAAGGACAGCATCATGGTATGCAAATTACCTCATTTTCTGGTGAAAGCTATGCAAATGAGGTAAATTTGTGATCCAGGAAATACTAACCTGTCCGTGGAAGATTAGTGTTATCTGCAGAAATGTACTCCGTTGGTAACGGAGTACCATTCTGCAAATAGCTAAATAGAGCTATGACAGCTCCAAATAAAGGATGCATACAGTTGAGTAAGAATGCCAATGGCCAAATATAAGGCCATTGGCATTTATAAATGTTTAAAAATATAAAAATCTAACTTTTTTTCCCCGATCTCCAATGTTTAAGCATAGCGCAGCACCGCGCAAACGTGCGACGCTTATAAAAACAAGAAAATAATTAAAAAAAAAAAACAGAAATAGGCATTTTCACTAAAAAACTTATTTTTCCATACAGGTGAATGGCAGGCTGAAGACAACATGGCCACTGAGTAGTGGTTGCTAAGGGGGGAAGCTCAGTGTCAGAGATGTAACGATGCATTAGTAGGCAATCTTATGCAAATAAGGATAAGGACAGTGAATCCCAATTTCCCCAGTATATGAGCCATGTCCCAAGAGTGTAAGAGTAGGAGTAGGTGAGTAGTAGAGTAGAATATAGGTGACATCATGAAGTGGTGTGTCAGACAGGCTGTAAGCTAATTGGAGCACAGTGGCTTATGTTTGCTTTGAGTTGTTCAGGATTACAAGAGGCATGCCTACAACTGTCCTATTTGAAAACCTCAAACCAAAGGTGCACAATGTTAAAAGATAGGAAACTCCTTGCAAACATGCACACAGTGTGTGCACGCTTGTGCGCACATTTGCGCTTGTTTGCATGGCGCTTCCCCCCGGGCGGAAACAGAAAGGCAAAAGGAAGGAAAAGAAGTAGTAGGAAGTTAACCAAGGAGAACTAGCAAAGCTGCCAGATGAAATATATCAGAATCAGCCAATTATACAGTTAGCAGACTAGCCCAGCCCAGCACTTTAAACTTTGCAAACAGCATTCCCCCCTGTTTTTTCCCAAGAACTCTGCAACAC
Organism: Protopterus annectens; assembly: GCF_019279795.1. Classification (NCBI taxonomy): domain Eukaryota; kingdom Metazoa; phylum Chordata; order Ceratodontiformes; family Protopteridae; genus Protopterus; species Protopterus annectens. The sequence goes on from NC_056729.1 coordinate 958,016,876, forward strand.
TGCAGTATACAAAGAAGGAAAGCTTAAAAAGCTTAAGTCAGACAGATTTTAGGTGCTGCTCTTGCTATCATAAACCAACATGTGCAAGGTGCTGAGGGTGGTGATGTTGTGAATGCTGCTGAGCAACCCACAGTGAGGAGATGGAGAAGAGTGTACAGACCCAGGGTAACCTACCAGGAGCTACATGAGCTGGAGATAGTGGAGCGCTAAAGGGTGGACAGAGATCTCCTACAGCAAATTGCTGAGCTGTGCCAGCCATGCCTCACACACAGAACCAACAGAGGGGAACCCATCTCAGTGGATACCAAGGTATGCATTGGCATAAGAATACTAGCTACAGGTTCCTTCCAAAGACCAACTGGTGATATGATGGGGATTTCACAGGCATCAGCATCCAGGGTACTCCACCAGTTCCTGGATGCCATGTCAGCACATGTCGGTGACCATGTATATTTCCCCAATTCCAGTGAGGCATTGGCCAGCAATATGCGTCTTTTCCACCAAATAGCAGAATACCCTGAGGTAGTGGATTCAATATACTGCACGCACATACGCATCAAAGCATCACCCAGTGAGCGGGGTAGGGTCTACATCAACTGCAAGGGCTTCCCCTCCATCAACTGCCAGGTCAGGTGTGATGTCCAGGGCATAATAATGAATGTGTGTGCTGGCTGCCCTGGAAGCTATCACGATTCCCACATCTGGCATCTGACGCAACTGTACCAGAGATTTGCCAATGAGGACATCCCTGATGGTCACCTAGTGGGGGATGCTGGATACGCACTGGAGCCATGGCTGATGACACCCATCAGAAATGCACACACACCTGAACAAGAACAACATAAAGAGGCACACACACAAACAAGAAACATAACTGAGCGTGTCTTTGGGATGCTCAAGTCATGGTTCCGGTGCCTGGACACATCTGGTGGAGCCTTGCAGTACTCACCAACTACATGTACCCAAATTGATATGGTATGTGCCATGCTACACAATATGATCCTGCGGAAACAGCTGCAGCAGGAAAAGCATGGGACAGGGCCAAATAGCCCCCCATCATTGCCAAGGCCTGCACAGGCACAGTGTGACTCGGAGGAACAGCCTGAGCCTGCCCCAGTAGGCAGAAGTAGGCATGCCCAGAATTCCCTGGCCTTGGCAAAGAGGCAATGCATAACACATACACTGATTCAGTAGGAACCCTGGAAATTACACCTCTCTCTGACTCGCACATACAGTAAATGGGATGCCTAATTAACACTACCTGTTTTCAAACATGTATAGGGAGTGTACTATGTGCATCCGACATAGGCAGCCCTGCAGAACCACCTGAGGCATGAGTGCCATATTTTAAGCAATATAAAGCACTGCTAAGCACATTTTACCAGTATTGAGAATATTTAAATACAATTGCTTGTAGCTGCGCACTGCGCTGACCAGTGCAACATCGGGCAATGTTGGGCAATGTTGGGCAAAGTCGGGTAAACACGCTCACACCTGCTTTACTGTTCCTTAACCAGTCAGGTCTGCCCAGCAGGAAAATAAAAATCAGTGATAGGGATCAAACTCAGGATACTGTGCACTATAGTCACAATACTGAACCACTAAGCCATGACAGCATTTCATTGGCACAGACACAACTTAAGTCACTCACACATACCAGTTTGTGGGGGGGGGTCACATACCTAACAGTCACAGCCAGCAGGACAATTGTAGACAAACGCAGACAAAAACAAATGCTGTATCATGCCCTCTGAAGAGGCATAAGAGTAACCTCCTCCAGGCCTATGCAGACAGATAACAGCAGGCCAGGCAGTGTGATGTGGGTTGGGTAGGCTATGAAGTCACAAACTAATATGCATGTAATTGGAAGCTAAGGTATGTAGTACAGTGGTATGCCTCAAGCCAGTATGATAGGCGACAGTACAGACTAAAATGGAGTACCTGACATAGCAGTGCAGGCCTAGCAAATGTGAATAAGTGTCAGGTGTACCCCTCATCCTATGTACACCCACAGTAACAATCAGGTGTGCCCCCCCGGGTAGAAATGTACAAATAATAGCTGTCCCCCCTGTATGTAGAAATGTTGATAAGTATATGCAAATTGACTCATGGAAGCCCTGCAGGCACAGCATGCTTCCTGTCGATGTACAACACAAAGGTGAACCCTGAAGCAAAAAACAACTTGAATTTTCACACACACACATATATAGTATGTATATGCCCATAGTGGGCATGCTCACACACTTAAACACATTTAGCAAATGTCAGTCAACAACATACTGAAAGGTCATACTGGGCATGCTCACACACAAACAAACGAAGCAAATGTCAGTCAACAACATACTGAAAGGTCATACTGGGCATGCTCTCACACTTAGGCCATGTCTGAGTACAGCAGTGGGCCACACATATCTGGCAGTTGCAATTCTTACTCCAGACACATCACTATTCACCAATCATGCCTTGCCCACACAGTGATATGAAAACAGACCCATAAAATATATTGGACCCCTGTCATAATCAAACTATGTAATACAAGTACTTAAGATGTTCAAAGAAAGTGAAAATCCAAAGAAGATCAATAAATCTCTGATCAGTATCATCAAGAAACAATGAGCACTCCTAACATTATCCAAGTCATGTTCTGGCAAAAATATTGCCAAAGAGTTCATAGAGAACCATGAAGCTTTTTTTAGCTATGTCATAAATATCAATGTAAACTCATATATGTTCGGAGTCAGTACAAAGTGTAAATGAATACATGTACATGACTGACATTGCCAACATCTTGTCAGACAGATTCATACATATTTACCCCCTTCTCACTGACAAAAGGGCCCATTACCATACCTGGAGATTGTGAAAAGCCAGAAATAACATATACAATGGATAAACAGCTATATCCAAACCTAAAAAAATGGTGTCTATAGGATGACATGGTGTCCCTGGCTGTGTCATATGTGAACTCCAAAACAAACAGACCCTGCACCTGAACAGTCTGTTGAGACTCACCCTCTGTACAGGATATGAAACTGTTGAATGGGTTACAGCAATGTTTGGCACACTCCACAAGTGTTGTTGCACAACAGACCATGGGAACTATTGTCTTATAAGCCTAATACGCCTGATCTGCAAGGCCATGGAGTCCATCATTATGGAACTCATAAACAGAGCTATTGGGAGCCTACAAACATCCAACCCTACCCATTTTGGTTTGGTCAGGGGCAGATCATGGTCCCTAAACCTGCTAGATAGTTTTCAAGGCAGTCACCCAGGACATACATCAATGAAATGAGCTCCACACAGCCTACATAGACCTTGAAAAAAACATTTTCCAACATCCCACACACATGTCGTATCCACAAAATCAACAACCTGTGCATAAATAAGTATGTCATCTGATGGATTGCCAACGGGGGCACAGATAGATCCCACAAGGTAAGAATTGTGGTCTCCCTGTTGGACTGTAAGCTAGTAACAACTGCTGTCCCCCATGGCTCAGTCCTGGGACCCCTCCTGTCTGGTGTATACTTTTCAGAAATACAGTCAAACACACGAGGGCTATGGTTAGCAAAGTTTGTGGATGACTGCAAAAAGGTTGTCATAATCAATGTTTGGGACAACAGAGACATCCTTAAAAAGGGTCTCAGTCAGACAGATGTGGTGTCAAAATTATGGCCTCGAGCTGCAGTTATACAAATACCACATAGGTACCAACACCCTAAATATGGAGGTAATAATAAGGGATCTATGGACACGTGGATAGTCATCTCTACTTCCAGAAAAACATTCACAAAGTGGTTAGAAAATCATGCTATGTGTTCCCACAAATTGCCAAGGTCTTTGCATGTAGGTCAAATGAGGTTCCCTCTACTCATCAGTCATCAGACCCATCAGAGAGTATCATGGCACACTTGTGATGAATCTGACTAGGCACCTTCAGCAGCTGGAAAGACCACTGAAGTACCTCAACAAGAGGATTACTGGCCTCAAACAGTTGCCCCATGCAACATGACTGAAGTTAACTCAATCTGTACTCTGTTGCATACTGTCTACTCAGGTGATCTCTGCCCAACAGACAGGTCCATGTCTAATACAGAACTGATGTACATGCTCTATCTGAAGTAAACCCAAGCTCACTGTGCCACATGCTCTAGGGATATCATCATCAAAACAATAAATAAAACATGTTGGAGGAATACATTACTAACTCACAGACTTCCCTTGCTTTGGAACAGGCTCCCAACCTACATTAAGCTGAGTCCCTCAATGACAATCTTCCAAAGGCGCCTTGATGAGTGTATGTGAAACTGAACTGTCACACCATGGATCACTTCATCAGCTCTACTACACAGATTCCTAGGGAACTAACCCCATGTGTGGTGATAACTGCACACTCTGACCATACTAATATATGCCTTCAGGCAGATAGCCTAGTACCTACCTATGTATCTATATATATATATATGTAGGGGGAACACAGTAGAATAAGCTAAATATGGATGGGCAGAGATATGTGTAAGAGGGTGACCATGACAGGGAGCCATCCAGGACTGTCCCACCCAGCACACATCCCAATGGCACAAAAGACATGAGGTGCACATCTCACCCACTGTACATAATAGCCACCAGTATCTGTAAGCATTACAGTGTATGTGGTGCATGTGCCTGCTGTACAATATGACTGTACAATGAAGTACACATCTACCATCTGTAGACATGTACCTGTTACATAGGTTCATAGGTATGTAGTAGGCTATCTTCATGAAGGCATATATTAGTCTAGGCAAGTTGTGCAGCTTTCACCACCCCATTAGGTAGTCTCCTAAGCCCTAGTTCTAATAGTTAGTACCCTAAGCCTCTTTCTAGTGGGGCTGCTGATGTGATGCCTGGCATGAATTGTCTGTTTCCCATCCATTCATCAAAGTTCCTATTGAAGAGTGTCAGCGAGGGGCTCTGTCTGGTGTACATTGGGACTCTGTTCCACAGTAAGGCAAGTGTCTGGGATGGTACTCTATCCCACCAGCATGTTGTACTCATTGTTGTGATGAGGTTCATATCCCTGGAGTGTGTAGTGCGACTCAATTTTGTTATCCGTAGATGGAGCATGTTCAACAGTTATGTGTTGGACATGGCTCTGTATATTAGGCTGAGTGTGCCTCTGAGTAGGCGGTATGCAACGGAGAACAGATTTAGTTTTACCAGTTGTGTTGCATAACACAACTGTTTGAGGCCAGTAATCCTCTTGGTGAGGTATCCCTGTGGTCTCCCCAGCTGCTGGATATGCTTAGTCGAGTACATCCAAAATGGTGCATTTTACTCAATGATGGGTCTGTTGACTTAAGAGTAGAGGGCCACCACTACCTCTTTTGATCCTGATGCAAACCTTTTGTTGATTAGGTGGGCCACATAGGATTTCCTAATCACTTGAGATGACTATCTACATGTGTCCCCAGATCCCTTATTAACTTGTCAGTTTTTAGGGGGTAACAGCTATGTGGTAGTTTGTGGGTACTTTATTTTCCCAAAAGGGGATTACTGTGCATTCTTTCACATTGAGCTAGAGGCCATGAGTCTGACATCACACCTCTGTCTCATAGAGTCCCTTTTGCAGAATATTTGTGTCATCCGGGGAATCTATTATGACAAGCATTTTTCAGTTCCCAGCAAAATTAGTCAACCACAACCCTCCTGTGTTGGCATGAACTTTTACAAAGTCTATACCAAACAGGAGGGACCCCAGGACTGAACCCTGGGGGACACCAGTTGTTACCGGTGTAGAGCCTGACATGTAGCCAGCAACTCTTAATTTGTGGGATCTATCTGTGAGCCAGTTTGCAATTCATCTTGAGATGTATGGATTCATGCCCATGTTGGTGAGTTCATCTATGATGCCTGACTGGGGAATGGTGTCAAAGGCCTTAACGAGGTATAGGTAGGCTGTGTGGAGCTCCTTTCAATCACCTGTAGGCTGGGTAACTGTCTCAACGAAATCCACCCAGTTCAGGAGGCGTGATCTGCATTTGACAAAGCCAAACTGGGTGTGCTCAACTGTGTGAAGGTTCCCAATGCCTTTATTGTTGACTTCCATTATGATTGGCTCCATTGCCTTGCAGATCAGACTTGTCAGGCTCATAGAGCATGAATGCAAAGGGTCTTTTGTGGCCCCACCACTGTGGAGTGGGAAGAACATTGTTGTGCAACATTCTATGGGTATATATCCTGTAGAGAGGATGTAGAGAGAGGTGTAGGTATCCTTGATGGATATGGATACATCCCCACCCTAGGGCTATGATCCAGGTTCTGATGCTGGAAAGTATGGAATGGGTAGTATCCTGGTAGTGCTGGTGTGCTCTCTGGAGCCTTGAACTAGGTTTCTGTTACTGCACAGATATCAATATTCTCCATACTGAGAAGTGCCTCGAGTGTGTGCATTTGGAGGCTGAGACTTCTGGCAATAAGTAGCATTTAACTCACTTTGTGGTTATTTGTGTTGGTCATACGGGGTTTGGTTTGTCCTGAGTGACTGGTGTTCCACACCTGAAGTCAATGCCTCATTGGTCCGATCCAATCATAAGCTAATTACCCTACATATCCACATTCTGCCCCCATCCCCCATTAAGGAAACCATGTTAAACAATTTCTCCAAAGCCAACTTCATGCTTCTTAAGACAGAAATGGTGAATTTCATGACACCCATGCAGATGGACAATACAGTTACGACTACTGAATCCAACACAATTGCACTTTATAAGCACTTACATGAGTCCATGGATCATGCTATCCCAAACAGAACCAAGACACTATCCTCCAAGAAAAGGAAGCCAATCCGGTTGTCCCCTGCCATAAACAAACTGTACAACAGAAGGAAGAAACTGTTGCAAAAGAGGGTAAAATCTCATGAGTGGAGGAGCTCCCTGGTCAGCCTCAGTAAGAAGCTGCAATCCCTGATAAAACCCTCCAAAGCTAGTTATGAAAACAAAATTGCCACTGATTCTAAAGACAACCACAAATCATTCTATAGCTATGTCAAGAATCTCAATGGCAACACTCAGATCTGCTCTGAGTTACAGCACAATGGCACTAAATATACAGACCCAACTGATATTGCCAACATCCTGGCAGATAGGTTCAGTGCTAACTTTACCCCCCTCTCACCCATTAAGGAGCCTATCTCTATACCGGATGAATGCAAAGTTCCTGTCATCATGGCTGCACAGGTAACAACCACACTCTCCAAAGCCAGGAACACAGCATCCATGGGACCCGACAACATCCCAGGCTGCATTCTACATGAATTGCAGGATGAACTGGCACCACACCTAAGTACCATGTTCAATCATAGCCTCACCTCAGACTTTGTGCATGCTGAATGGCGCACAGCGATGGTTATCCCACTACACAAGGGGGGAGCCACCACGGACCCCAGGAAATAGTGCCCCATTAGCATGATGAGCCTGGTCTGCAAGGCCATGGAACATATCATCATGGAACTTATAAACAAAGACATTGGTAATCTCCAAACTCTGGAACCCAACCAGTTTGGGTTTGTAAAAGGCAGATCATGTCTCCTAAACCTGATAGACTTCTTTGAAGCAGTCACCAAAGCCGTAGACAAGGGTAAGGTGATTCACACAGCCTATCTAGATCTTGTCAAGGCTTTCGACACCATCTCCCACTCTGGAATTATAGATAAACTCACTAAACCAGGTATAAATCCCTGTGTCACAAGATGGGTTGCCAACTGGATCACTGACAGAACCCACACTATGAAAGTAGCAGACTCCAAATCCGACTTCAGACCAGTGACAAGTGGAGTACCACAGGGTTCAGTCCTGTGTCCTGTCCTGTTTGGTATCTACTTCCTTGAAGTACAAGCTAACACAGAAGGTCTTTGGCTAATGAAGTTCGCAGATGACTGCAAACTAGGAGCCGTAATTGAAACTACTAACGATGTGGACATCCTACAAAAGGGCCTCACTGAGACAGATGCCTGGTGTCAAAGCCATGGCCTCAAGCTCAATGCCAAAAAGTGCATTGCCATCCCCTTTGGCAAAATCTCTGTACCCATGAACTACAACATAGGTGGTAGTATACTTAACACTTGAAAGTGTGATAAGGGACCTTGGGACACAGGTGGACAGTTGCCTCTCCCTTGATAATCACATCACCACAGTAGTCAGGAAATCCTTCTGCATGGTACACCTCATCACAAAAGGTTTCTCATCCAGAAGAAAAGAGGTCATTGTTCTCCTCTAGTCATCACTCATTAGATCCATTATAGAGTACAACACCCCTTTTGGTATGTAAGGTTCATAGATAGATTATTACTAGGTTAACTGCCCTTTAAAATCTAACCAGTTATCCCACGTGAGAATCAAACCCTGTACTTTGTGTCTTTAAGGTAAATACTTTAACCATTATTCCAGCCTCCCACCTACCTCACAGGCCATCTACAACAACTGGAAAGGCCGAAGAAATACGTCACAAAGAGGATTTCTGGCCTCAAATACATGCCGTACACAGACCATCTCAAAAAACTCCAGCTTTACTCTGTCGCATATCGCCTACTCAGAAGTGATCTCTGCCTAACATTCAAAGCTATGTCAAACCCAGAGCTGTTGGACATGCTCCACTTAACAAAATCCTAATCCCTCCGAGCTACATGCTCTAGGGACCTAAACCTTGTCACCACAATAAACAGAACATGCCAGAGGGATAGATTCCTGTCTCAGAGACTTCCCATACTCTGGAATAAACTACCTATCTATATCAAACAAAGCTCCTCATTAGCACTCTTCAAGAAAAATCTTGATGATTGGATGGGAAATAGGAAATTCACCCCGGGGATCACTTCTGTGTCTCTGCTCAACAGTGGCACAGGAAAATAAATTTTTTGGGTGGCAAAAGCCAGGGTACCTTTTTGGCTGGGCTTGTATAGGCCCCAGGGCTGATAGCCTTATACCTACCTATGAACCTATGAAACTTTGAGCCTTGCCTAAAAAAGGTAATATGGGGACAGCAAGAGCCTTGGCCAGTATTCAGAAGCATAGGGGCGACAGGTGCAAACCATCTGTAGTGAAGCAACGAGGCTTGTCTATCATGTCATCACAGGCAGACAGAGACTGGATCCCCTTTGAATGACACCAGAAGCTCAGCCAATTGCTGAAGTTTATCATCTTTCTGTTATATTGCAGTATCATGTAGGTGAAGGTAAGATGCTACTCAACGTCAGGGTCATACAAGCCTGGGCTACATGATCATAGAGCTACTATATATCTGTTGTCATGTTGTCCTGTGAGCTATGTCACAGATCATTCACACTGACATGTACAAAGAACACGTCATATATGTACCTGTTCTGGAGTGACGTAAGTGCTTGTGTTATGTGGCGGATCATAGCACCTGACAGACAACTGACAGTAACTTTCCCCTTGTCCAGCCGAGTGAGTGGAACATCTGTGTGCCTGACTATGAAGTCACCTATTACTAGTGTGTTGGGTATGTTGTTTTGTCTTAGGGCCTGTTGTGAGGCACACTGCTTTGGTGTATTATGTGTTTTCTGGCATGTGCATGGAGGTGCATGTTGCTTGCTTGTCTGCTTAGAAGGACACTCTCTCTTTTTCAGATTAATATTTGTATTCGCCGAGTATGGTAATGTGTATTTATGTGTGTGTTTTGCTGGTTCTTATATTGTAGGTTTATGTAAGACTGTTGGTGTTGTGGTTGTATGACCCTACTCCTCTTGACTGTATTGTCCAGTATTGTGTTGACAGAGCTTAGCCACCGGTTTGACCCTGTGCGTGCCAGCATGTGGTGCATCAACCCATATATGATATGGTCATGGCCTATGCATACAATACACTCACAATATACCTAGTATGATAAGCCTGCTGAGATTAGCAAATGTGAAAAAACCTTTGGGCAAACTGTCAGCAAGTAATGTCTGTATTGCACCCTGTAACTCCATATTGCTTGCTGAAGTGTAAAGACGTGCTTAGTTTGGATTAAGAACCCCGCACTTGCCAACTGTGTGTGTGTGTGTGTGTGTGTGTGTGTGTGTGTGTGTGTGTGTGTGTGTGTGTGTGTGTGTGTGTGTGTCTGTCTCACCCTGGGGAGACAGCAACCTTTTTGGAGACTGCTCACACCCCTTAAAAGTGGTATACTCATCTTTGTCAAGTCTGATGATGTCACCATCCTACAAATATACCTGTGGAAACATGACATACCAGTGTTGTGTATAGTGTGCTGTGTAAATGTGTACTGGTGTAATCTCATAATGTAGTTAGATAGGGGTTTGAATCCTGCACTTGCCGTTTGTGTGTGTGTCTCCTTGGGGACAAGCAACCTTTTTGGAGAATACTCATACCCATTAAAAGTGGTATACTCATCTTTGTCAAGTCTGATAATGTCACCATCCTACAAATACACATGTGGAAAGAAACAGTCCTAGCAATGTGTATAGAGTATTGTGTAAATGTGTACTATTGTAGTTTTATAATGTAATTAGGTAGAGGTTTGAATCCTGTCCTTACCAACTGTGTGTATATGCCTCCTTGCGGAGGAGCAACTTTTTGGAGAATACTTACACCCTTAAAAGTGGTATACTCATCTTTGTCAAGTCTGATGATGTCACCATCCTACAAATAAACCCGTGGAAAAATGAAATCCCACTAATTTGTATAGCGTGTCGTGTAAATGCATACTGCTGTGGTATCATCATGCACTTAAAAAGGAGTTTGAATCTCATGCTTGCTGAATGTGTGTGTGTTCCAGGTGTGTAAGAGTGTGTGACACCATTGGTCAATGAGGAGTGGATTTTGATTTTTCTAGTGTATGAAATATCACAATGACAACTGTATGTGCATTACACATGTAAAGTAGCTGTGGGGCAAAGCCATATACATAGATGTGACCTCAATTATTTCATAGGTGGGTACTCTGTTTTCTCCATGAACTCATATGTTATCTTTGCCAGAGCATGCTGGCACTTTCCAGATCTTAGGTATCTTCTGTATGCTAGTGACAAGCTTAGCCCCTACAATGATCCCTGGGCTATGTCTTCTATTTCACATCCACTCATCACGGTTTCTGTTGAAGAGTGTGAGTGAGGGTTTATGCTTGAGGTACATTTGAATCCTGTTCCAAAGCAAGCAAAGTCTGGCAGAGATGACTACTCATTATAGGTGTGCAACTACCTCTGTGGATCTGCATGCAAACCCTTTATTGTTTATGTGCTCCACAGAGGGATTTCCAAAACCCTTTGGTAATGTGATTATCAAAGGAGAGATGAATAAACACACGGCTCTATGTATACATTAGTACCTGTTCCACATTTTGGGGGCTACTACCTATGTTGTACACTGGGGATACTTTGTTTTCTAAAAGTGGATAACTATTCTTTCTTTGACTTATAGCTTTACAGCATGAGTTTGACACCAGGTATCTGTCTCTATGATACCCTTTTGGAGGATGTGTGTGTCATCTGGAGAATAAAGTATAGCCCACAGTATGCATTTTCATCAGACATGGGCAGACATATCCCTACTGTGTTTGCCTGTACCTAAGAAAGCTATATGCCAAACAGGAGTGATCCCAGGACTGAGTGCAGGTGAATACCACTTGTTACTGGCATAGAATTGTACATGGAGGCTGCAAATGTTACTGTGTGTCTTACATCTGTGCATCAGTTGTCAATCCATCATCTAACAATCATTTATGGTCAGTCTCTTGAGGTTATGTATAATACCAGAATGTGGGATGGGTATGAATTGCTGGTGAGCTATAGCTTGGCTCTGTGGACCTCCCTTCCCCTCACCTATAGCCTTGCTAACTGGCTTGAAGTCTACTAGGTGTAGGAGCCATGATATGGCCTTTAGAGAACCTAAGTGGGTATGGTGCAGTGTTTGCAGGTTCATAATGTATCTGTTAATGAGTTCCATAATGCTGTGCTCCATAGCCTTCTCGATAACATTTGTCTGGCTTATAGGGTGAGAGTTTCCAGGATCTGTTGTAGTTCTACCCTTAATCAATTTATGTTAACATTTGCACTGGGTGTGACGAGGGTGGACAGGTTTAGGAATAAGTATATTAGAGGGTCAGCCCAGGTTTGAAGGTTAGTAGACCAAGCCAGATAGGGAGGATTAAATTGGTTTGTGCATGTGCTGAGGAGGGATGCAGCGTATATTGTGAAATAGATGCTTAGGACGAAGCCGCCAGGTAACAGGAAAAGAGGAATGCCTAAGATGAGGTTTATGGCTGTGGTGAGAGAGGACATGCAGGTGGATGGTGTGACAGAGCAAGATGCAGAGGGCAGGAAGAAATGGAAACAGATGATCTACTGTGGCAACCCCTAATGGGAGCATCCGAAAGGAGAAGAAGAAGATGTTGTAGCTCAACCCTTGTGGACTGTGAACACCATTACCGTGCATTATTCCACAAGTATGTAACCTGTATAGAGGCTGCATCTGGACAGAGTGTTTAGGTGAGTGGTGACTTCATATGTCAGCTTGTGTATGACACAGCCAGGGACACTGTCCAGTACCATTGCTACTGTGGTTTGGACTTTGGTAAAGAGATGTTTTAACTAGAGTGTCTGCGAATCATCAGGTTTTGCATTCTTCAGGTCTGGAAATGTGGCCCTTGTGTAATGACAGGGTGGTGAAATCTGCATTCAAACTGTCTTACAAGAAATTGGTAATGTCAGTCAGATGTGTACTTTGTGACCATTTACATTAACTGTGACCCGATCTAAGATTTCCCCTGTAGATTATACACAACATCAAAGAAAGCTTTAGTGTTGTCTTTGGAATCCTTGCCATTTTGTATTTTGAAGCTTGCATTGTATGTTTATTGAGGGATTGTATTTTCCCAATAATACTGACCAGAGAGGTTATCCCTTCTTGGTATGTAACTCTTTTTTGGTACAACTTCACACCTTCTATTATATATTTAGTTAATGACAGGGGTCCATGAGACTAATGCACTTTTATTGTATACGTGAGAATTTCTTGTGTTTGTGGTAGCATGGTCCATACAACCCTGTATGTGAACAGTGTGCATTACTAAAGGATTATGCAGCTGGGACAGTGTTAACCTTAGTAATGCAAACCAATGACAGATAGCAACAACATCATCACCCACAGCAAAGTGTCAACCCGTGTCATACACACACACATGCGTATTCAAGTTCCAAAATGTGTGTAGTGCAATGCATACTGGCCACCAATAGAAACTATGGAGTGTTAACACTGGCCAATACAGGGCATGTCACCCTACCCATGTGTCCAATATGCATGTACATGCAGATAGTGCACCTCCACCATGTTCATAAATGGACACCTGCAAACATGTGTTGCACACACCCCACACTTACTGTCCACTGTATAACTCATGCTGACACAACTACACACATCTGCCAAGTGGCACAAGGGCAAACAAAACACAATTGGAATAAACATTGGTGAAAACAATACAACATTGCTAATTACAGCTTTAATGCATCATGCCTGCTCAGCTACACCTTCAAGGATATCATTACACTTTACTGCTGACAACATGCTACACATCCAACCATTGCTATACTTTATTAAAGTCACCCTGTGCATCAGCACCATGTTAGCCTGTTCCTGCATAAATGTTACAGATGACAGGAGGTGGCACAGGTTTCATCATATGCACAGGGTGTGTTGTTGGTTTGCCAGAAGCCTACACTCAGCCATACAATCGACATGTGTGTTTGAGTGCATGTGTGAGGACCATGAGTACTGTTATGGGCCAATGTTGATGTAATGTGTGCGGGCATGTATTTGCCCTAGGTTTCTGGTTTATGTGTGTGTGTGTCTGCATGCACACAGTTCCACCAAGTGGCTGCCATATACAGGGATTTTTGAGACAGCTACAGACTGTACCTGGCAGGCTTTACAGATCACTGTCTCTGGTCACTGATATGAAACCTGTGCCTGGCAGGGGTGCTACAGACAGTATCAGGTACTAATCCAGATTGGGTACTATCCAAAGAGGTTGACATATGTCCACTGGATCCAGGCCCCTGCTGGGACTGGCCAGAGCCAAGTGCACGTGGTCTGCTAGGATGGTCTATGGACAACACCCCCAACATTGCTGGGGCTGGTACTGGCACTACAGGAGTGGCTGTGACTTGCTGGATGTCCACAGTGACCTCCAGCTGCTGATGTTGCTGGCATATGTCCATGTCAATGTCTCAACTGTCCTGCACTGTCCTGACACATGGACATGACATTGTGGAGGACATCCAATTTCTCACCCCAATGTCTATCAATGACCTCAGTGTAGTTATGTATGGCACCTGTTAGGTTAAGGATACTGTCATTTACAGAGGTGTAATGAGCCCTCTGTGCCCTTAGTCCCTGTCTGGTGTACCGCTCCATTCATGTCTGTGCCTTCATGACAGCCTGGAATATGCGTGTGTTAGAAAGAGGTGTGGCACGTCTACCAGGGGCATGATGACCAGCAGTGCTCTGATGAGAACCCCTGGGCATCTGCCTATGTGGTACCATTCCAGACATCTAGCTACGGCTGCTGTGTCCTGATACATGTGCCATAGATACCACACTGCCCTGGCCAGTGCCAACCGTACACTGCCTCTCAGCTAAGGGCAATGGTGATGATGGATGTACAGGCAGTATGACTGTGTGCATGGATGGGGTGGAGACTTGTGTACTGTCAATTGGTGGCTCAACAACAGACCCTGACAAACCTGCCTGTGCCTCAACACACCTATCCTCATCATCACTGTCTATCTCAGTGACATCAGGTTCCCTGCTGTATTGAACCAGCCCCACCTCGGCACCTGTGAGAGAAAAAACAGGAAACACACTTTAAGACCTGAACATGACTTCAGACCACATGCACACATGCACACATGCGCACATGCACACATGTGCACATGCACACACACACGCACATGCACACTCACAAAACTACACTCCTCCCTAAAGCAGACATACACAACACCAGCAATCACAGAACATAAACAATAGCAGGTGATGGTGGGGTACAGTATCACAAGCAAAACAGTCATATCACACATGTCAGCATGCAGGACATGTGTTGCTCAACAGCATGCAGTGCAAGTGTAGTCAGTACTTGTTACTAACAGTATACATGGCTTTGATGCAGGTGTTTTGTTATTAGGTGATGGCCCTCCCCCTGGAATACAATGCATACATGGACACAACATTGCTGTGCAGGTATTCATAACCCTGTAATGTACTGTGCACCATAACTCACAGGTGTACATACCATTGCTGGATGTGTATCTGTGTGCCATATAGGTATCCAATGCTGATTACAACCTCTGTGTCTTTAGCAAATAATCGTGGACAAATTTGTAGCACTTGCATGATGAGTATTCACACAACATCATCAGTGGTGCATGGATAATTGATAGAATACCATTCGGCCACACACCCAATGTACGATACTTATGGTAAGTGTACATCATATTGTGGACATGCCAGTCTCATCCATGACATGGCATGCTAAAACACAACTGCATATTTAAACACTACACATACCCAATATGTGTCATATGACCTAGCCACTCAATAGCATCTCAAGACATATATGTGTCAGTTGTGCAAATGGTGATTGGTATGCATACTGTTTAGAGGTGCATATGTGTGCACACACGCAACATTAAGGTGTATAGCAATGAAAGCTATGTGTAGTACTGTGGTTACAATAACTGGATGGGGTATAGTACCATAGGCCATCATCATGAAGCATCAGGTGGTCACTCAAGGCTACAAATATTTCACAAATCAGCACTAATCATGCTGTGCTGGAACTGTACTACCTTGGCTAAATTCATAATTTCACAACCAGTTGTTATGTGAGTTTGTAAGGAGGCCAATAAGGAGCATTCCCTGACATGAATGTGTACTGTGTTGCAGAGTGTTTAAATGCCCCATGATAGGCCTCTACCCCTCAGGAATATTATGTGTAATGTGTGGATGAGATTTTGGATACTGGAGTGTGTCTTTACAGAGGGTTTGGGAATCCTTTATGTGTAGCATGTTAAAATGCTCTTTGTATGACATAGATGTGTATGTTATGTGCATGTTGAGTATCAACTGTGCCTATCCAATGGTCACTACAGTCTAGCCACATTTGTTTGAGATGGTCTGGGTATTGCATGTGTTTGAGGCATCTAATCACATTAGTGAAATGTGCATGCTCTTACACCAAATATGCACAGCATGCATTATGGGTAGATGTGTTGCATGTGTACATGGCCTACACCTTAACTATGACATGCACTTTTTATTTACAATAATACATGTAGAACACACTCACCAGCATCTGTCCGCTGCCTTGATGTCACCCCAGAGGGACCTGCATAGAGATGAGACAGTTTGTCAGTGGCCACAGCTGTGGCATTGCTACTGTGTGTTTGCAGTCTTACAGTACAACAACAGTTTACATTCACAGGGCTACAGACTATGTTCCAAATTATCAGTATTGCACAACAACAGGCTCCACATCTTTGAATGACATACTCCATATCTCACATATGCATGATCTACCAATACAGATAACAGTAGTCTACAGATATGCCATGTTACCTGCATGCTCCATGTGTGCTTGCTGGGTGGCTACAACCTCCATCATGGTGTATGTCTGCTGCTGGTGTTGCTGGGCAGGTGCCACCAGGCTCAGGAGCAGCTCCTCCACTCTGGTTAGGGGGGATGGATATTAATACCATCTCCTGTTGCAAGCTGTTGTCTACGCACATCAGCAGCATGGTGATGGACATGTCTGAGAAGATCACTGCAGTGGTGGTGTACCTGCTCATATGTCTGGTTATACAGGCTTACATCATTGACCATGCGGACAACATCTTGCCACATTGCAGTACGCTCCTGCTGGTCCTGGCTGGTTCCTGAGAACATGAGAGGGTAGTGCTGATTCATACTGCTAGTAATGATATCATCTTCAGCACTACTGTAACTGGGGTTCCTGTGATGGGCCATGCTCCCTTGAAGACATAAATACAAAAATATGTCTGAACAAGTCATATGGCACATTTAACATTATACAGTACAGATATCACTGAACTGCCATATATAGCAACCTATAAGCTAACCGAGAGTGAAACACTGTAACTGCCTCTTATTACTACTCACCCCACAACTGCTTGAAAGTTCCTTGCTCACTCTCTATCTAATGAACCATGTTCTGCACAACAACAAAATAAAATCACTATATAAGACTAAACAAGAGTACCTGGCACACTGTATGCAGCACGATGCACCACCTAGCCACAGCAGATATACATCAAGCTGATGTGTAAAGAAATATATCATCCACCACAATCAGTGTAAGGTCCAGTAAATGTAGTCCTCTTATACCACACAACTTGTTAATGCCAAACCCGTGGCCAAAATATGTGCACAATTGGGAATGTAGGTCGCATACTGCAGTAGTACACTCTGAATGTTGCTAGACACGCAGTTATATGTTTTACCACACATATGTCAAAGGACATGTTACAGACATACCCACACACCCACATCAGACATAATTACAGGACACAAAGGTATGACAACCCAGATAAGCTTTCAGTGTGTACTATACAGTACTGTGTGTCAGTACTTACACAACCTTAATCTTGAGAAATGTAATCTGTGATGAATACAAGGACCACACAAAACAGTGGATGCAAGCAATGTGGACATACACCATACTTTCCTGTACAGGCTCAGAGCTTCAAGTAGTACTACAGTTCACACAGGATTTGCATTCAACATCGGTACCAATCAATAATCATAGATGTAGTGCTTTAGCCTCCAATGACACACCGTAGTTAAAACCAAGGGACTTAATCACACTGTATGCAATAACACTTGCTCTGCCTAGCAACAGAATAAACAGCTTTTGCTAGGATCAAAGCAAGGACCCATAATACCATGACATAAACAGTTTCCCACAAAGCTATCCCACAGATACATATCTTTGACGTATTCACAAACATATTGACTATCGCAGTCAGTCAATAGTACATTAGATCTATTGCAACAAGTAGATGTAGGTGTGTATGAATATATAAAATATATATATATATATATATATATATATATATATATATATAGATAGATATGAATGTGTGTGTGTATATATACATATACACATCTGTTTGTCTACATACACATATATATGTAGGCACGTATACATTTCACTTTTCATAGTGAGAATATCAATTATACAAACGATGTAAGGTATACAGTAATGTAATAAAATCGCACACACTTGGGATAAATGCTTTGAAGGTGTTCACAGCCCATGTAGCTTTAGCAGGCCTTACTGGCTTCAACATTCAAATTGAACAAACCACCCACAGTGTTTAACCATCATATGTCATATGCCAGTACTGTATGCTGTCTTGTTTGTCACACACTAAAACCTACATACAAATATGCGCATACTAACCTTCACCAACATATATATATCTCCCCCTTCACAAACAGTTGCAATATGTCCCCTGCTCTATGCACATATACAGATGTGAATATATATGACACATATATATTTTTCTGTATGTGTGTGGCATACACACACAAGGTCCACACTGTTGCAAGTCTCTGGACCTCACAGCTGAACTGTTGGGCCTTGCTGCAACACAAACAGGTGTCACATATGAACACACACTAACATTAGGGGGGGTATATATGGCAACAGATGCTAGATAAGGATACTAGACTGTTATAGCAGTTGCCGATGCTAAGCTACACTTTAATATGACTATCATGCATGTGTTGTTCTGTCACACCCATGTTTATATAATGTTAGCGCTAATCCCATCAACAGCCATTGGCCACACTACTGTACAGAACACAGATAACATTGATCAGATCTTTGACATTTAATGCTGAGCTACACATTTCACAGGTATGTCCGACTGCCCACAGGTACACACAGTATTGACCATAGCAGTAGTTAAGCAGAACATCTGTGCATAAAGAAGTACTGCTGCCACATATGAATGGTTCACATTATGTAGACTATTCTTCAATAACATCTACTACATGCCAGTAAATACATATGTGTCACATACCTTTCCTTTGTATGATTAGGTAATATTTATTTTTCCTTTTCTCTGTCTCTCTCTATCTCTGTCTTTCTCTCTGTCAGTCTCTGCAATAGACTGACTGAGTTTGTTGGGAGAGATTTCAGCCTGCTTTTGCAGGAATTTGCACATGGCCACCATTTGCTAATTGCATGCAGCCTGCTGTGCAGTAATTGCAGTAATCACTGTCATAGCAACCCAGTACTATAAATTGCTGACTCATGTAGGCGTGGCCCTTTCAGCTTTCCAAGATGGAGATCATCCTTGTTTGCTGTGGACATCATTGTTTAAGAAAGAAGGTTGGTATAGTTCTTATATCAGAAGCCAGGGGTGTAGCCAAAGATTTACATTTTGTATTCAGACCTAATGTTGCTGCTTCCAGTACCCACTTGTCAGTGTAGAAATGTACTCACCCCTCAAAATGCTACCCCAAGATACATGGAAAGATGTACTTTCTTTTCAACTGTTACAATTAACTGCCATACAAAGCTAGTTATTGAGATGTATTCCTTTGGCACAATAATTGTTTGTGAACTGCTATACTGTGACTATTCATTTACTCAGTTCTAAACAGTTTGTGCTTTTTTAGTGTTGACATACACTGTATAACTCTCAGAAGTACAGGTAAACATAGGAGGACTATGGCTGACAAAGTTTGCAGATGACTGCAAACTGGGCGCCATAGTGGAAAGTACATCGGACACAGATATCCTTCAGAGGGGTCTCACGGAAACTGACAACTGGTGCCAGAGCCATGGCCTGAAGTTAAATGCCAAAAAATGTATAGTCATACCCTTCGGGAAAAACAAGGTAACCCCAAGCTATCATATAGGTGGCAATCCATTAAGCACAGAAGAGGTTATCAGGGACCTGGGGACCCAGGTTGACAGTGGCCTTTCTTTTGACACTCACATTGCTAAAGTGGTTAGAAAGACCTTCTACATTGCCCACCTGATCATGAAGGGATTCACATCCAGATCAAGTGAGGTCATTGTTCCCCTGTACTCTTCACTTCTCAGACCAATGATCGAGTACAATGCCCCATTCGGGATGTATCTCACCCGACACCTGCAACAACTGGAGAGACCCCAAAAGTTCCTCACCAATAGGATAAAGGGATTCCAAAATCTGTCATATGCTGCCAGACTGAAGAAACTCCAGCTCTATTCAGTCGCATACCGCCTGCTCAGAGGTGACCTGTGCCTGACATACAAGGCCATGTCCAACCTGGAATTAATGGACATGCTCCACCTCAAAAAATCCAAATCTACCAGATCCGCTAGAGCAAGTGACATAAACCTTAGCACGGATATAAATAGGACATGCTGGAGGGATAGATTTGTCACCCAGAGACTCCCTATGCTGTGGAATAAAATCCCGGTCCATGTGAGGCAGAGCACCTCGCTGGCTCTGTTCAAGAGAAATCTTGACCGGTGGATGGGAGATCGTAGGTTTACCCCGGGAATCATCTCTGTGTCACTGCTGGACAGAGGCACAACAAACTAATGGGCACAGTATTTTTTAACATAAGGGGTGGCGTAAGCCACAAAACTTTGGGCTAGGCTTATAAATGCCTTAGGGCAGATAGCCTAGTATAAACCTATGAACCTATGACATTAGCACAAGCTGGTCAGAAAAAACTGGACACATTTCAGTACTGTGGGTATGCTTACCTATATCCTTGGTAGATCCTGCACACACAGATATATTCTACATTTGTGTAGGGTTGCAGAAGTACAGAGAGCTTAAGTACTATTGTGTGGATTTTATCTTGCTGGACTTACAGGGTTGCTGTGTACATGTTAGTTTATCAAGGCAAGTAGTCTGTCTGCATAACTCCCAGCTGTGGACCTATCCACAGGATGGACAGAGAATAGCCTGTTATTTTTTGTCTGTGTACCACACAGGTCTTTTCAGCAATAGAGCAATGGCTTTCTTACACTTGTTTGCTACCAGTACATGGCTACATCCATTTATATTTCAGTGTTGTATTCCTACATAAGGGTATGCTTCTGAAACTCCCTCCAAAGCTATTTGCACAGTGTGTAACAGCAGAAAGGCTGATATGCCTCTGTGTTTCTGCCTCCATCAGACCTGTCAACCAATCAGGTACATATTTGAACAGACTCAGGGAAAAGTCAAGAAAAAGTCAGGGACAATCAGGGACACCTTTAAAATATTAGTGCCATTAAGTTGAGACATTGAGAGAATTAGAGCATATGAATTAATGCACCTTTTCTGAAGTAAAAGAAGTGTCTAACTCTTAATTATTGTCATTATTCATTAAGTGTAATTCACCACCTTTCTGTCCAAAGTCAGTAGTTTTCGGAGGGATTCAGAGGGACAGAGCTAAAATTTGTGTTAAAATCAGGGACATCCCTGAAAATTAGGGACAGTTGGGAGGTATGGCCTCTTCGCTAAACAGATATGCCAGTGTTTGTCCTGCTGTGATACTGTGTGGGGTTGTAAAGTGATGGTGTAACATTATTTCCTGCTAGAATGGCTGCTTCTCTTATCACAGTCATGTAATCTAATCTCACAACAACTGTCAGTCAACATCCACAGAACAAGTTGTGTGGTATGGTATTCCTAGTTTTCCTTTACATTCACCCATTCTGATGCATGATATATTTATTTAAGCACCAACCTGATGTGTATCTACGGTGGATTAGTGGTACTTCATGTTGTGTAGTGTGTGCAAGGTCAGGGGTTCGAGACTTAGAGAGATGTTTTATTTTGCTCCTGACCAGAACAAGGGCCCTCACATACAGAGTGGCTAAGGCACTTTTAAGCAGTTGTAAGCAGGTTTGTGCATTGCTGTGCATTGCTTATCCAAGCGCAAACAAGAGCAAACTCGCGCAAACCCACTAACTACTGCTTAATAGTGCTTACTCCCGCTAACCCCTGCACTAATTTTTTTTGAAAGAAAAGAAAAATGGGGAGATAGGAAAGTGGTGAAAAAGGGGTGCAAAGAGGGAAAGACAGTATGGAAAATAGCTTGGGATGTGCAGGACAGGTGTAGGGAAGGTCCATAGATGCCCATTTCTTCAACAGCAACAGCTGTGCATATGAAATACATTTGAAGGTAGATATGAAACCTTCAACCCCTGAGAGAGGGGTGAGGACAACAAAGTATGTTGTAATGCCAATTAAATTACATTTCATGTGTCCAGTGGACATATGTGCAAAATGGGCAGCTATGTATCAGGTGTAATATTTTTTTGGGAGCAGTTTGCCCTTTTTTTTTTTAGGTGAGAGTGGAATGTGCGGTAGGGGAAGTAGGTATATTTGGGGAGGTCGGTTGGGGAGGTAAATAGACAAGACAAACAAGGCACATACAGGGGCAGTATATGACATGTGGTGGGTGAACACCTTTGACGAGGAGGGATGTTTGGAAATCGCAAGCTCATGAGCTCTCAGATGGAAACAGTGGGACTGAGATCCCCACCCATGGGCAGTCACCACTGCAACTTCATGGCCCAGAGGGTGGCTGTGCTGGGGGCTGTGCAGGAGGGGCAGGCTGACCCGGGAGTTGTGCCACTCAGGCCTCAAAGCTGGGGTAGAGTTTCTGCAACAGAATATTCAATCTCTCTATGGACCACAACCCGGACTGTTCGAATGGTGATAGGTGCCCTTCCTCCACCCACGCTTGCACAGGGGGCTGAGCCCCATCCCCTGTAGCACTTCCACCCGATGGTGGCACAGGGCCAACAGAGGAGGAGGTCCCAGGCTGGGCACCAGATCTGCTGGTGCCTGGTGCCATGGCCAGCTGAGGTGGGTCAAGTGGGTCTGCTGGGACCGGCCTTCCCATACGAACTATGTTTTGGAGAGTTTAATAAAGATATGGGTTAGTAACAGTCAACAGCATTCCCAGTTAGTTATAACAGCATGCAGAAGTATTCCTATTAACCCAACACACCAGATTTTGAACAGTTGAAAAGCAAGCATTACGCATGCATATATAGAACAATAGTGGACATTAAAACAGCATGCAGGTTTAATTGATGGCAACAGGCCACCAATATTGTGGTATTTTAACATGACACATGCATAGAAATAAATGAAAATATTTATAAACCAATAGGACATATGTTCCAGCAAATGTTTTGAGATTAGACATATCGACTGAGGTGTGGAATTGCATTTTTTATGCACATACAGTAGGGTGGAAAAAGATAGCTCAATTAACAACTTATATATCTTTTTAGTTTTCACTACATTCCTATTAACTGCAGTTATATGTCCCTTACATGCATTATTACACTACCCAATGTCCTTATATTGTGCAACTGGATTTTGCTAGATCATTATATACATGAGCTATATCTTACATACAAACTGTCCAAGATGCAGATGTTACTGCAACATATTTTGAGAATTGCTCACACACACTACTGCTAAGATGGTACACTGACAGCTCTACTTTCATATAATTATCTAGATATGTTCATGTGAAAGTATCAGCTATATGTTAACAGCTCCCTACATTTCTGACAGCACACTGACATTTCTGGGGAACACAATACCAAGCTAATCATGTGCCAGATTAACCTATACATGCTGGGCAGGAACCAACAGCTGAGGGCTATAAATATGCATAAAAGCTACTGGCACTCCCTTCATCCACGTTATATGGGTCTACCCAAGTGTGGGTTGACACTGCTTAATACAACACTATTTGTATAATGCAACAGTACATCAACATATCAAAGAAAATGACACAGGCGCATTCCAGGAATTATACATTTATTAAAGAATTATTACACTTTTATTTATCGGGTTAAAACACCTTTTGAAGGCTCTCTCATTTATTTTATACAACAGTACATACAGAATAATTACTAACTTGCCTGATGACACAGCCTTTGCAGCCTATCTTCATGGGCTTGCTGGTTCATAGCCCGGACACCTGCAGCTGTGAAGTAAATGCAGTGATATTGAGACATACCTATCCATAGTATAGACAAGCATGGCAATTCTTAACTACTTAATACAATGGCTACTTACTCAGTACTGGGGCATTAGGCATCGCATGGGATTCCTGGATCCACTGGTCCAGTTGATCCTCCCTACGTAGCTTCAGGTCAGAATAATGGTGCCTGACCTGCTCACCAGTCTGAGGAACACCAGTGGCACTGGTGAGATCACAGGCAAGACTGTTCCAAGCCTCCATTTTATATTAGGTACCCTGATACTTGCCCTGCAGAAGTATTTCCACATGAATGTGGACAAGGAGCCAAACCATTACTTTGGACTACTCAATGCCCCAGCCTTGCACTCTAAATCGAGTGCCTTCTCCAACACCGGCCATGCTGACTGCATAAGGAAGCTACAACCAGTTATAGCAAGTATTCCCACCTGTGGAGATTAAATATGCCTCATTTCCCGCACTTATTTGTGATTGGCCAGTTTTGGAAAAACTCAGCTGTAGGCATGCCTGCTTAGCTGATGTTGGCAATGTTTAAAATTCCTTTGATAGATATGTGTCTGTTGAAAGTGCATGTTTATGAAATGCTGCCATGGCTTAGTGGTTAAGTACTGTGACTATAGTGCACAGTATCCTGAGTTCGAGCCCTGTCACTGCTTTTTATTTTCCTACTGGGCAGACCTGACTGGTTAAGGTACAGTAAAGGAGGTGTGGCAGTGTTTAACTGACTTTTCTCAACTTTGCCTGACTTTGCCCAACGTTGCTCAATGTTGCTCGACATTGCCCGACGTTGTGCGATGTTGCCCTACATTGCACCGGTTAGCGCGGTGCGCAGCTATGCGCAAATACATTGTGGTCGTGCTGGTTGGAGCGGTACACAGCTATGGGCAAAGACATTGCACTGGTTAATGTGGTGCACAGCTACACGCAATTGGCTTTAAATATGCTCAATACTGGTAAAATGTGCTTAGCAGTGCTTTATATTGCTTAAAATAGGGTATTCATGCCTCAGAATGCATAACCATTTCACCTTCATATATATATATATATATATATATATATATATATATATATATATATATATATATAATTCGTTCACTACTACATTTAACATTTCAATGCTTTTTACAAAACTTATACATAAAAAATGTCAGGAAATATTTTTGTATACAGATTTCCAACAGTAGTGGGACTCGAACCAGGAATGCCTCGTCTTTGTGCAAAGGCTCTAACCACTACACTATTGCTATTTTGCATATTTTTTTTATTATCCTCTTCAGGTCTCTACGCTGCTAACTGTAGCTAAGCAATGGGCAAACCCGCGCAAACACGCGCAAATATGGGCAGCTATATCGGATGAAAAAAAATTTATCAATTGTTTAACATATGGGGGAGTGTAGTGTTACATTATGCACAAGTGAGTGGACTCTCTCATGTAACTCAAAATTGCGGCATTTTTTCATTGCAGGGGTGTGGATTTTTGGACTGCTCAGCAGTCTGACTTGCCCCCTACACTCCTCCACTCTCCGTGTACGCTTTAGAGCTGAGGCAGCGTGCCCTCATTAATATGCATGGCGCGCTGCCATCATACTCTTAGACTGGTGCTTCCGTGTAAGACTTATCTAGTCTTACACGGAAGATTAGTAAATTCGGGGGAATGTTTCTGCATCTAGAGATAGATATAAATATGTCTGTATATATCTATGTATGTCAATAATTCAAAAAATGAAAACACTGAAAATCAAATGATCCACCATATCTGAACATCACCTTATCAAAAGTAAATCTTACCCCTAGTCATATACCTAACCAATGTCACCCACCTCACATACAACCAATCACAAACTAAACACACCCTCACATCCAACCAATTACAAACTAGACACACCCTAACCCAACCCTCCACTAATCCTTACCAATTAACATCTCACCCACACTCTCACCCAGAGCAATGGTACCCACCCACAATCACAAACTACTCACCTCAATCTCATGCAAACTTGCTATCATATCAATCCTAACACTATACCTCTACCTCACCTCTTACCACACCACACTAAAAGCAACCTAAACTATCCCTGCAAAACAATCCTCTACTTACAACTCTAGCACTCCTCACTACAACCAACACATGCCATCAAGCCTCTACCATAAGATCATGATTGCACCAAACTCTTTTAGGGTACTCGCAGTAACCCCCAAATTACCTACTACTAACAGGTACATAGCTACCCTAACTAAACTTACTAAATTCCTGCACCATATAAATTCCCAATTGATCCTGGCAGATGATATACAGTCTAATCCAGGGCCTAACCCTATACAAACCACTACTACAAATACTACCTACTCCTAAACTAGTTACCTACTAATAGACCAAAAACCAGCATATTAATTATGTGCTTAAATATTCAAAGTGTCAACAATAAGGTACATTTACTGCATGCACTACTCTCCAACTACAGCCCTGATATATTATGTCTGACATAAACCTGGCTAAAGCCCACCACTGCAGACAAAGAACTCATACCTATTGGTTACAATGTAATCTGCCAAGATAGACTTTCTAAAAAAGGAGGGGGTGTAGCCCTTCTGTGCAAGAATACCCTAAATGTCACACAAATTAATCTACAAACCCCTTCCTTCAACAATTCTGAAATCCTCCTAGCTAAACTCAAAATTAGCAACAAAAGATCAGTCAACATTGTCATATGTTATATACCACCAGGCAATAACATCTCAACCCTTGAAGCCTTCCTACAATGGTCAAAATAAAACCTACCTCAGGAAACCATCATCCTTGGTGTGTTCAACATAGATTGGAATATCTGCTCAGCCTTAAACCCCAGTAACCATATTAACCTCTATAATTTCTCATAAATTATCCAAACTAGCATTAGACTAGGTAACCCAAAAATCAAAGAAAGCCTCCTAGACTGGATATTAATAAACAAGACCAACACCCCATACCATGCAGGTGTCCTCCCAGACACGCTTCGTGACCATCAACCCACTTTCCCATTAAAATTTAAAACCCAATCCAACCCTACCTCCAGGTCACTAACAACCCACAACACAAAAAACGTTGACCCCAACAAATTCAAACTCGAACTAAAACACCATGAATGGAACACATTAAAAATGTTACCCCTAGAAGAAGCTGTACACCATTTCAATAACACCTCCCTAAGTATTCTAAATGCCCATGACACACCCCACACTACTAAACTCAAAACAAAAACAGCCCTCTGGCTTACCAACTAGATTAAAAAGTGAATTTCTGAAAGGAACAAAGCCTGGCATATCTAGAGAGCCACTAAAACCCCAGCAGCTAAGGAATATTCCAGCAGCTCAGAAATGAGACCACAAGATCAGTCATCATAAATAAAAATAACTATTTCCTAAAGCTACATAACAAGCACCAAAACAACCCCAAGAAATTCTGAGCAGGAATAAACAACATACTCCATCTTGGCCGACCCTCCATCCCATCTCCCACCTCCACTGGTGAGACACATTTAACAAATACTTCATAGAAAGTATTTCTAACCTTGTTCTAAAACAGCCTACAGCCTCCACCACCAACCATCCAGAACCTGTAGACAAACCTAAAACTACCCTTCCAATTTCAACCCATCCCAACCAACTACGTCAGACAGCTGCTATTCAAACTCAAACCTACCTCACTAGCAGCTGATGGCCTACCTGCTGAATTCCTTCAGCTGACTGCTAATGAACTTGCCTTCTAAGTATCCATCCTACTAAATAGATCTATCTCAGAAACCTTATTCCCACCCATCTGGAAAACCTCCTATATTATCCCCTTCCATAAAGGCAGTGCCTCCAATTAGCTCACCAACTAATGTCCAATAGCCATTCTGTCTCCACTGGCCAAAACACTTGAGAAATGCATCCACCACCAATTTTTGACATACCTACTTGACAACCAACTTCTATGTCTTACACAGCATGGATTTAGGCCAACTCATAGCACCACTACTGCCCTACTCTCCTTCACTAACCTCATCAAACATAACAAACACATAGGCAAACTAACCTCTGCTATATTCCTGTCCTATCCAAGGCCTTTGATATGGTCAACCAGCACAAACTCTTACATACCCTTACTGACCTCAGACTAAGTAACCAAGCCCTGGCTTGGTTCCAGAACTACCTACAAGAAAGACAACAATCAGTACGGGGGGACAGTTACCTATCCTCACTGCTACCCATCTGCACAGGGTTCCCTCAAGGTTCCATTTTAGGTTACCTACTATTCTCCATTTTCACCAATAACCATCACCATATCTGTCAGGATGCAGCAGTTGTATAATATGCTGATGACTCTACATTTGTCTGCTCAGCCAATGACCCTCAGAAACGTCTCCCTATAACTCAACAAGCGATCCATAACACAGAAAACTGGTTTCTTAGCAAATTATCATCATTGAACTTATAAACAATGACATTGGTAATATCCAAACTCTGGACCCTACCCAGTTCAGGTTTGTAAAAGGCAGATCATGTCTCCTAAACCTGAAAGACTTCTTTCACCAAAGCCGTAGATAAGGATAAGGTGGTACACACACCCTATCTACATCTCGCCAAGGCTTTCAACACAGTCCCCCACTCTGGAATTATAGACAAACTCACTAAATTAGGTATAAATCCCTATGTCACAAGATGGGTTGCCAGCTGGCTCACTGACAGAACCCACATTGTGAAAGTAGCAGACTCTATATACAACTTCAGACCAGTGACAAGTGGAGTACCACAGGGTTCAGTCCTAGGTCCTCTCCTAATTGATATCTACTTTTCTGAAGTACAGGCTAACACATAAGGTCTTTGGCTAACAAAGATTGCAGATGACTGCAAATTAGGAGCCATAATCAAAACTCCTAACAATGTGGACATCCTACTAAAGGGCCTCACTGAGATAGATGCCTGGTGTCAAAGCCATGGCCTCAAGCTCAATGCCAAAAAGTGCATTGTCATCCCTTTTGGTAAAAACTCTGTACCCATAAACTACCACCTAGGTGGTAGTCTACTTAACACCAATAGTGTGATAAGAGACCTCAGGACACAGGTGGACAGTAGTCTCTCCTTTGATAATCACATTGCCACAGTAGTCAGGAAATCCTTCTATGTGGCACACCTCATCACAAAAGGTTTCTCATCCAGGAAAAAAGAGGTCATTGTTCCTCTCTACTCATCAGTCATTAGACCCATTGTAGAGTACAATGCCCCTTTTGGTGTGTACCTCACAAGGCATCTACAACAACTGGAAAACCCACAGAAATACCTCACAAAGAGGATTACCAGCCTCAAACAGATGCCCTACGCAGACCATCTCAAAAAACTGCAGCTTTACTCTGTCGCATATCACCCACTCAGAGGCAATCTCTGCCTAACATACAAAGCTATGTTAAACCCAAAGCTGTTGGACATAATCCACATAAAGAAATCCCAATCCCTCGGAGCTACATGCTCTGGGGACCTAAATCCTGTCACCACAATAAACAGAACATGCTGGAGGGATAGACACCTGTCCCAGAGACTTCCCATACTCTGGAACAAACTAGCTATCTATATCAAACAAAGCTCCTCATTAGCACTCTTCAAGAAAATTTTTGATGATTGGATGGGACATAGGAAATTCACCCCGGGGATCACTTCTGTGGCTCTGCTTGACAGGGGCACAGGAAAATAATTTTCTTGGCTGGGCAAAAGCCAGGGTACCGTTTGGCTAGGCTTATATAGGCCCTAGGCCTAATAGCCTAGTACCTACCCATGAACCTATGAACCTATGTCTAATACTAAACTGCCCCCAAAAAACTATTAATTTTCACACCCAACAAATCAACCACCACACTCAGCCCAATTAGCATACTCTCCACAGATGGCACAATCATCTCCCCTGACACCAACACCAAATTGCTAGGAGTCACCATTGATAACAACCTTAAATGTGATATGCATATTAATCAATCCATTAAAAATGTCCACAAAAACATGGGCAGTCTATATAAAAATAAACCCTTCATAACACAACCTGCTAGAGTAACAATTGCCCAAACTCACCTTCTTTCTACCCTATTCTATGTCTCACCCATTCTCACCAACCTATCCAAAACCGAAATTGCCAAACTCACCCCTTGCTATAATCAAATTGCAAAATTTGCAACTGGTGTCCCTTAGCATGCCCACTACTACCTATCCATCAAACAACTCGACTGGCTAGAATTCCCTAATCTCCTAAGCTACCATCAACTATCCTTTGCCCATAATCCCCTATTATTCCCAGACAAAACCCCATCACTGGCTACTCTACTAGAACCTCAAACTAATACTAGGCAACTTCGCTCCAGTAACAAAAAATGAATTACGATCACTAAAAACAAAAACACAGCAGGGGACTCCCTTCTCCCCAACCACATAGGCAAAATCTGGAACTCCCTACCCAACTCTATTACCACAGCTGTCTCAAAGGCCACATTTAAAAAACTCCTGAAGGAACACCTAAAGCACTCATGGATTTGCACATTTTCCCCATGTGACTAACATTCACCCCCCTCTTGCCCCCCCACCCAGTAACTACAGCCTCACCTCTAACAAATTTAGCCTTCCTAACTTTCTCCAACTCTATCTACAATACCTGCCCATAGGTATATCGCTCACAAACCTCTGCCAGATACCAGGTTTGAAATCCACTAACTATTACTTTACCTCTATCCTGGCATCATATCAACTCACCCTATCACATCCCTGTTAGTATTCCCCTCCACCTACCTACCCTGTTACCATCTCCCCTCTAACTATACACCTGGGCCTACTTAATAACTACTCTATCTTCACCAGTATGGAATATCTAAACCATTACTCAATATCTGGGTGTAATCTCTGCAATACTGTTAAACCTGAATCTCACTTTGTCTGACACTGATCTATGTTTTAACTTTAGTACTTGCTATGTTACCTTGAACTAAGTGTGAATAATATGTTACTTCAATGTTAGTCTGGTATTTACTCTATAATTTGAACACCTCTGTTTGCCTTAATTTTGTCCACATTTTGTATAAAGTTTACTGTGGATCTTTTCACCCCGAGCCTCCCCTGAAAATGGACATGCATCCCGTCAGATATTCCTGGTCAACAAATGTAAAAGAAATAAATAAATAAAAATAAAATAAAACTTGCCACAGCAGAATTCTACTTCAAATGTCCTCACTAGGTCTCTCTCAGCCCACCCTTCTATGGTTCAAAAGCTACCTGTCCACTAGGTATCAGTTAGTAAAGTGGCACTCCCACCCTCTCTCCACACCTCTCAGCCACCACCTGTGTACCACAAGTCTTTATCGTTAGTTCCCTCCTCCTTAACCTTTTCACCAGCACCTTCCTCACACCAACACAGCAGGCCTCTTTAACACTGTGTGCAGACTCCACATTCATTTGCACATCTGACAGCATGGCATACCTCCAAAAAATACTCAGGAAGTTTTAACATCCAATGAAACTTGGCTTTATCCTTCACAAATCATGCTCAACACCCCCCCCCAAATAAAAAATAAACTATTTCTTTTTTCCCAAATTTGGAAAAAAACAACATTTAAAGTCCTTCCTTGATAATACAACCACTGGAGTCACTTCTCACAGCAAAGTATTAGGGATGATAATGGATAATACTCATAAAGTTGATCTGCATATACAAAATTATATAAGAAAAAATCATCAAAAGCTATGAATACTCACAGAGCAAAAAAATTGGTCACCAATGCAACTAAAAATGCACTTTACACTACTTATCTCCTCATTACACTTCTTTATGGTGTTCTCATCTTTAATAACTTCCATGCATCACAAAAATCAAAACATGAACAAAGCAATAACAAATTTGCTAAATTTGCTACAAATACCCCTTTTAGAACCCACCACTCTAGAGCAATAAAAAAGCCTAAATCAGTCGGATCTACCCCATCAACTAACATATACACAGCTTCTTACCACCTATAAAATTAAATAGCATCCATATGTTTATACAACACTAAATACCATTCTGTGCCGCCATGTTCCCAATCGGTTAATACAGTCCAATAACTAAACACTCCTTCCTGTCCAAAAACCTATCAAACCTGCTGGGCATTGTCTCTACTCATACCATGTTGCTAAGGTCTGGAAATCCTTACCTGTACCCACCAGGTCAATACCCTCTATTCCATCTTTTAAAGTCATTCTGAAAGATTTCCTAGCAAAAGTCTGTCATGGTTCTAGATCAACACCAGGATAAACTATACCTCTAATTGTGAACAAGAACCTATTCATATCTTGCACCTCCTTACTCTCACTCCTTCACTCACCTCCTTATTTCTATCAATTTATCTCCAATGGCTTCTATCTAAATATACCATAATCCTGCTTTTGCTCTCACTTCATATTGCAATTTCTGTTTGTGTTATACTACCTTACCATTAATTTTTCAATAAACTGGCTAAAATTGCTCTAAATATTAAATAATTATCATATAACATGTATCTAGTCTTAACCAATGCGTTTGCTTTATGTCTAGCAATGTCTTTCAGCTTCTCCCATTAGGGGTTACCACAGTGGATCACCAGTCTGCATATTAATTGGCAGTAGGGTTTTTACAGTATCAAGTTGTCAGCGCAGTGCCCAATCTTTCCAAAAGGTGCACACACACACACACACACACACACACACACACACACACACACACACACACATGCTCATCTACTGTATGTCATTAAAGCTCACTCAACCACAGGGAGAACATGCAGACTCCACAAAGAATGCACTCCAGCTGAGAATCATACCAAAGAACCTCTTGCTGTGAGGTGAAAATTCTAACCACTGCAACACCATGGCCAACTTTTCATTGTATATCTAATAAGGTATAACTATTTAAACTGTAAATGTTGTATTATTTTTGAAAATTGTAAAATTATTATTCTTAAAGTGTTTTGTAATCATTTACAACTTGTATCCCCGAGTCTTCTCTGAAAATGAGCTCCTACCCAGATGGACATTCCCAGAAATCAAATGCCAATAACTAAATAAATAAATACCCTCCTTGCTAATTATACATACCAACTCAAAAGTCCTGATCCCCACTGTACCGCATTTTCAAACAAAAAAAGACAGCATTTTTGATTAGCTGTACTGCCATATTTTTCTGGTTCAACAAGTTGTCTTTTGACAATTAGAATGTAACCTATATATATATATATATATATATATATATATATATATATATATATATATATATTTATATAGATATATACAGATCCACACACAATATGTGTGTGAGAGTGTGTGTGTGTGTGTGTGTGTGTGTGTGTGTGTGTGTGTGTGTGTGTGTGTGTGTGTGTGTGTGTGTGTGTGTGTGTGTGTGTGTGTGTGTCGGGGGGGTGGTACCTGTCAAACCTATCAATGTAGTTGCTCAAGACCTAATTACAAAGCCAGATATAATGGGAGAATAACTGGATAGCTGGGAACATTCAAGGTGATTTTACACATTAGACTGATTCACTTCAAAAGTTAACTGAAGAGGTACTGCATCCACATGCATAAATATAAACAATAAGAAGTATGAAACTCACGTCTGAAACTAATGGCTGATTTTAAGCCTCAGGACTTAGCATACCATGAAAGGTTTATGAGATCATAACAAATATATGATACCACCGCATAGGCATATAGCAAATTTTTGGATTGCTCAGAGTTACCAAGCTTGTACCAACATGATGTCACAGTGACCACAGGAAATATTCTTTGAAGGTTCTTTATCATCGGCACTATGTAACAGTTATCCAGAGATATGCAAATTATCAAATATTGAGGTCTTTCTCATTATAGCTAGAACTGTTCATGAATCACTTTTCCCTTTATTGTTTAAATTGACATACCTGTAATAAGTACTTTACATGGCCATCGTCCTCTGTTTCTGAATTGTGCCATGAGTTCAAGAAGTGAGCTTTTATAAAATGGTTATCAAAATCTCCCAAGTAAGACTAAATTGACTTTATTTCATCTTTAAGTATATGCATCTCAGGGCATCATTTTTCTTTCCATAGAAATCAGTAACTAAACAGGTGTTTACTCATTTGGACCCCCATATACAATGAAAAAATGTCATTTGAAAACTAATGCCTGCTTCCTTTGAAGATCCTCATAACAGCATTTTAATGACCCTTTTTTTCC
This sequence comes from Protopterus annectens, assembly GCF_019279795.1. Taxonomy (NCBI): domain Eukaryota; kingdom Metazoa; phylum Chordata; order Ceratodontiformes; family Protopteridae; genus Protopterus; species Protopterus annectens. Next base: position 958,051,126 of record NC_056729.1, read on the forward strand.
TGATTCCATATACGTATGTGGAACAGGCCTAGTAGATTCAAAAACACATGCAATTTAGTCCTTTCTGAAAAGATGCAGAATGCTATACTTTGTATTGTTATTAGAGGTTTCATACATTTCTCATTTGCCTTTCAGATCTTTTTTTTCACAGAGGAAGGTCACAAGGTTACACATACACATTTTTATGTCACAGGAAACATAGGCATTGCAGTCTTCACAGCTCAAATATATCTCTGCAATTGTGCCAGCATTCTGAAACAAGAAAGAAGTCAATGTCAATGACTCAAGAAGCACATCCACCTTTGGTGTTGAAAGTGAGAAGGTTATGGGTTCTATTCCTATAGCAGATACTTAAATTTCATTGCAGCACTCTTGATTGTGCCATCCTTTGGATGAGTTTTTAAACTGAGGTCTCATCTGCTTGAGTTGGAGGTAGTTCAGGAAGATGCAAAATATCCCATGGTATATAATGAAAAAGGATTAGCTGGTTTATTTACATATGTTACATTATTTATATTATTTAGATTATATATACATGTTTGCATCAATTACATTATTTACATTATTTCTAAAAATTTATATCATATACATTATTTAGATGCCCCACCTTCACATCATTGCTCTTCATACAGCATATCTAAATGTGAGACATAAAAGAGCAATAACACAACATAACCCTTAATACAATTTCCCATCCAATATTTTTATATAATTCTTCAATTTATCCTCATCTTTTGAATTTTTGTTATATAACAAACTCCCACATATCTTTTTTCATAAAATCCAAACAGCAATAAAAAATCTTATGCCTTTTCAACATCACTTTTGTTTTCATTTCTGTTTTCCATATACAATTTCCATATTATTTTTTCCAAACTACCTCCACTTGTATTCAGTTTTAAATATTTCCTCAAAATTCTTATGATTTGTACAATTCAGAAATAAATATTCTGTCATTTCCTCTATATTACATTGCATACATTTCCTGTCTTCATATACTTCAATTTCTTACTGCTTTTTACAGCCAACTTATTTAACATTAACCTCCACAAAAAAAGAAAGAAAAGAAAAAATCAGTGGCTTCATAAAATTTCAAATCTTTTTCTTCTTGCATAAAGATTTTTAAACATCTTCCATGATTTTTTTTCAATGTATATATTAAATATCATTTCACCATTATATTTTAAACTATTCCTTTCTTTTAATATTCCATTTTACATAATTTAATTTTGTTCATATATTCTTTCATTTCTATTTTTGCTTTTTTTCTTTGTCTTTATTCCATATCACCCAACATACCTTTATCTTTTTCATGACCCCTTTTAATTATCCAGAACAATTGCATGGACACCAGGTGTATAATAGGGTTTTCAAACTTAATACTCCTTTTTCATGTAAACATTATACCCCTAATTGAATTAAATGTACCCAACTAATGTAACCAAACCTGAAAAAATATCCGTTATGTCTTTTTCCATATTACTTGGAAAAATACAGAACTATACCTAAGTATACTAATTTCTCTAATACATCTGTATTTAACATACATACATTTCTAAAGAAATTCAGAATAAAATGTTTCTACCGTATACTCAGTTTTTGTACTTCTAGTTTTTTCTTTCCATTCAGAAATGTGTTTGCCTAATATATTTATTTATTTTCTTTTTTAATATAGTGCATTTATTGTTCTTACTGCAACAAATGCATTATGTTCATATCTGTTTAATTGCAATCCAACTTTATTTAACAGAATATCAATGCTTAGTATTTCTTTATTCATCCATACAATATATTTTGCAGCCATCACTAAACCATTTGCACATGGCATACATATTGGTACATTATTCCCATTCTCTAACTCTTATGCTACATTTTATCCTACATACTATGGGGGTAGCCTTGCTTTACTACCCTGTCTAGTTTCACTTTTTCCCAAGTCACACATTTACCATCACCCTTACCCAGAATTTTCATCACATCTTTATAACCTTTCGATATTCTTTCAGTTATAACATATGCTTCAGTGATTTTCAACGCTGCCTTATGATTATCCACATTATAAGATTTGCTACATCATGTTATTATTCAGACTTCTTCATTAATTTCTAATATCATATTTATTACTTTATTAACTATTCCTATTTTATCACTTTCTGCATTTTTCTGAAAAAATTTAATTGATATTGCATAATCTGTGTTTCCTAATGGTACGGGTCTCTTAATTTTTAATATCTTTTCTCTCATCCTATTCCATATGAATTGTATCACTCCACCATGCATTTTATCTGCTTTTACCCCATTCTGTTAACTTTTAGTGCATGACAACAACTATGTTCTCATCTTTACTCACATTTTTATACAAATTATATTCCATTACATCCAAACATGGTACTGATTTTTTTCTTTTCATTCCCTTATTATTTCTTGTACCTTTTCACCTCCATTTCTTTTTCTAATTCCTTTTTAACATCCCTTGTTACTTTTGTAGATTTTTTTATCATTCCTCTTGTATGCTTTTCTTTATATATGTCTCATAAATAAAATTCTCAAATGTCTTCATAATTTTTCTTGAGTAAATGCAATAACCCTTTTTTCATCACAGATCACTAAAACAGCATCTCTTACTTTTAACCTATTTTCCTAAGCATTGGTAGACTTCTTTTTTTGCTTAAAAATTGTCTTAACATTAATAACTTGACACTTTCCCTATTTTATATGCCTTTCGCTATAAATCATTTACATTTGTACTTCCTGTTTTAACTTCAGTTTCAAAGACATTCAAAATTTCTGCATTTTTTCCAATTTTTTCTTTGATTTTTTTTTTCACTGCTTAACCATATCTTTTTATATTTTAGATTTTGTTTTGTTTTTCTTTGTATACAACCCACCAATAATTACAATCTGCATAATATTCTCTTGCTAATATCCTAATATGCTCATGTCACAGTTTCCCTATTTCTTACTGTAATATATTAAAATCTGCTGTTAACGTTATCCTTGTGCATGTTTTATAACATTTTATTATCAGATACCAAGGCCTATATTATTTCATGATCAGAAAATTTGGTAGTCTTCACAACTCCTATTATCTCTTTCATATCCTTTGTGTATAACATATGGTCTGCTTTTATTTTATATAAACCTCTCATATAAGTCCAATTTATTTTCTCCCTTAATATAAAATCAACACATTTAATAATTTCTTTCATCATATTGTATCAAACTTCTATATCTTTTGTTTTTTCTCATTAAATTAGAATCATACTCTCCTATCATTATTATGATTCTACTATGAAATGTTGACTTCCTGTAAGAAAATGAGTGGAAAGGAAGAAAAAATGTAGGAAACACCCCTACACCCACAAAGTGGAGAACAACCATCCCTCACCCCTGAACTTAGAGATATCAACTCTACAGCCACAGCAACTCAAAGAAGGGAAAAATCTCCCAACAACAAATAAATCATTGTTTGTGTACACTTAGAAACTGCACTATTAATGATTTCCTATGGAAAAACAACATCTGGCATTATACCGTGTAGCTTTTTTTTTGGGGGGGGGGGCTACTGATACTTGAGTAATTTCAACTCAAACAACTTTATACGTGCTTATAGTCATATTCACTACCACAGACTTTTTTCGCTTCAAACATTTTTTCTCACAATCATGTTTGTATATGCATAATTTACACACAGCCTTGCAATTCTTTCTCTTACTTATAACATGCAGTACCAGTCTTCCTGGAATAAATACCATTGCATCCATTATTTTGACTTCTTCACACATTTTATTATAACATTTTTTGCATCTCATTTCCCATTGACCAAAATAATTTCTTCCACCACACAACTTAATTTTCCCTTGCTAATTTTCTAGCGCATTTTCTATCTAACAGTCATAAAATATCTATATTTATTTTACACCAGTCTGTCACTGTCAAGCCTCTACCTTCTTTTCTAATAATGTTTACATTTACAGCAGTCACTGAAACATTTTTTTTCCTTTTTTGCATCCCTTGTGGTTGCAATTTTAATTTTTCTTCTTCTCATTAATCCCTAATGGAATTTATTTTCTTCTCATATCTTCTTCATCCATTTCCTTGTCCCCTTCTTGCCCCTGATCACTACTTAATATTTTATACTTCTTTTGTATCCTGCACTTCAACATTTTTGTCTGTTGTTGTTTCCGTACTCTGTATAACATCTTTATCCACTACTGCTTCATTTTCCACCTAATTTCGGAACCCATTATCATCTGTAGCTGTGCCATTTTTACAGAGTTTTGCCTGACAATTGTTTTTCTTCTGCTAGCCTTTTTTTCATATAACAGTGGATAATTCTACAAGATGGCCTGAATCATTACATTTCTTACACATGAGAAAACAATTTCTAGTCAAGTAGTTGTTTCTCCACATTGACTGCATCTTTTCTTTTTGCATTCCTGGTCCTAATGATTTTCTGAAACACAATTAAAGCATGCTTTTTGCTGACCCTAGTATCCTAGGGTCTATATTATTTCCTCGAAGAGATGTTCCATCAAACGCCTCTTCATCTATCCTAAAACCACAAACTTTCAAAATATCGAACCTCCACATAAGCGGTTTCTTTTCCTTGGAAAGAAATCATTTACCCTACAAACACAAATAAATAACCACAAGCACTACAAAGTGGGGGGGCTTTCCTAAGGAAAGAAATCCCTTATGTGGATGTTCAATGTTTTCAAATTTCGCGGTTTCAAGTTTGATGAAGAGGTGTTCGATAGAACGTCTCTTCAAGGAAATAATAGGAACCTATATCTTACAGTTCCTCTTTTTCCATTCATGTTAACAACATTTAAAACATGCATAACATTCCCTTCATACATATTTAAGATAAACATCTCCCACCTCTCTTCTTTTTACATCATAAGTCCTTCTCCTACTTCCTCATCCAATACTTTTTCCCATCCTTTTATAGTATTTTCATCAATCTTGTATTGCTAGTATTTCCTAATGTTACTGGCCTCCAATCTTTTTTTCTTTTATCCTTTTTCTATATAAATGTTATTACTCTACCACATCTTCTTTCATTGTATCTTCCTTCATCCATCAATTTAATATTTTTAAACACACTTCTCTTTCTTTATTTAATTAATTATAATACTCAGAACTGATTAATTAACTTCTTTATCACCTACTCTGTTTCTTTTATTGTTATATCATTTACTAAAACAATCCTTATTTTTTCAGATATTTTTTCACATTTTATTTTTCTTTCTTCTTCCCCATCCACTTTCTTTTTTCCATACTTTTTCTCTATAAAATTTCTACCAACTGAATATCTTTTTGTTTGTATTTTATATTTCTTTTGCCATCTACAATAGCATCCATATTTCCTTCTCTAATTTTTACTTCTTTTCCTAAATAAGACAAAATCTCTCCTTTCAGAAAAAATCTTTGCATTTGTAACGTAATTTCTACTTTTTTCAATATTAATTTCCTGCATCTGTTTTTGTCTATTTTTCTTATTTTATTACTTACTTTTTCCCTCTCTTTCTCATAATTTTGTAAAATGTCTTCATATTTCATCTTATTTATTCTTTTATTCATTTTTTCACTACAAGATATATTTTATATATTATACATTACCCACAACTGTGCCCAGGATTTACAAAATTGTCTCATTTGTCATGTGATCTTTACATAATGCTTGTTTTTTTGCCTTATTGTTTCATTCTCTTTTTTTAATCTCTGCAGTTAATATATATATATATATATATATATATATATATATATATATATATATATATTATATATATATATATATATATATATATATATATATATTTCCCTCCTTTATTACTTCACTGTCTCCCCTATCTAGCTCATACTGCTCTGTGAACTGAAAACTCTGCCATCTACATTCCCCATTTTATTTATACCAGTCTTAAATTCCCCCTTTCTACGTCCATTCTCTATTCTTTCCAACTTTCAAATCTCCATATTTTATTAATTCCCTTAACATTTTAATATTATGTGTTATGTTTACATTTTAGTTCTTCAGGTTACAATTAAAATCTCCTGCCATCACTATTGGCATATTTAGTGACACTTTTTATTTATTTATTTATTTAAGCAACTGTTTTCTTTCCATCATATCAGTATATGCATAAATCACAATTAATCTTAGATATTTTTGTCTCATTCTCAAATAACATATAGTTACCCTTCCTGACACTACCATTATTACATCTAATATTCTTGTACTTTCATTTTTTTGAGAATGAATATTTCAGAATATGTTTCATTTCCTATCAATTAAAACAATCCCTACCCCATATCGCCAGAATTCTTTATCTTCTTTTCTTCTTAGTTACTTCTAATATCTAACAAGCAGAAACCACTCATTGTTTATTGTTTCACACCATTCCACCAGTGACAAACCTCTTATATAATTTCTAATGCTACTCACATTTAATGCTAACATTCCTATATAATGATTTTCATTTTTTGAAAGTATTTTATTTCCAGATCTTATTTTACTGTTCCTACTACTGTCTCCCATCAATTGATTTGTTCACTGTCTTGTTCTTCTGTTTTTTTTTTTTTCATTTTTCTCACTTCTTCACTTTCTAAAATTGCAAATCTGTTTTCTTTTGCTATATTAATAACCTCACTTTGAACTATTTCTTCTCTAACTGACTTTAAACTTGTTAGCATTTTTTACTATCTACTCCCCCATCAACCTTCCCTTAAAACATTAACACTAATATTTTCTACTGTTTGTCTTTCTTCTGCGCTTTCTTCTTCATTTCCTCTTTCTTTTTCTAATATGGGACAGTCAAACCAGAAATGTCCAAATTATTTACATTTTCTATAAAAAAAGGTTTACAGTTTTTTGCTTTATGTCCCCTTCCTCTGCATTGGTCACACCTTCATTTGTTACAGTATTTTACTAAATGATTTTTATCCTCACAGAAACAACATGCTTTGGGTTGGCCCCATTACTTGACAAATCCTCTTACCACTCACAGTTATTGCCTTTGAAATATGTTGAATTTTCCCATCCTTAATATTTTTGCTACCCACACTTCCCAACCCACACTGCATACATTTCTTTCATGACAGATTTTTCAGCTTTGTGCACTTTACTACATAGTAAAAACTAAAATAATTTTAATGCATGGCCATTCATATGTGAAGTCCTAAACTGTACACACACACACACACACACACACACATATGTATATATATATATATATATATATATATATATATATATATATATATATATATATATATATATATATTTTTTTTTTTGTTATAGTCCCAAGCATGGACATAAATAGTCTTTCCATTTTGCTATTGTATTCCTTTTTTTAGTCTCAGCCATAAATTTTCCCAGCAAGTTGAAGCATTCAAATGTCACTTCACAAAAAAAAAAAAATGTTCCACTCACAAATTAATTCATGCTCTTATGTCTTTTATGATAAACCCTAGTGGTAAAATAATACAATCCATAATACCATAACTGTTCAAACTACTATTTTTTTTATTCTTACCACTGGTCATCTTCTCTCTGGCTGTTGAGAAATTGAAAATGGTTGTCCTCAGTTACTTCTTTTATTCTTATTTGCATTGTTGCATATGCATAATTTCTTCTTTCTTGTAACATAAAGATACTACTTCACCAGTGTAGAATACCCCCATTATTTTCCATTAATCAGTTGCTGTTTATGTTTCCAATCTCTCAGTTTCTTCCTCCTACAGTACTCTGTTGACTATGTTACTCTGTCACGATTCCTCTCCTTCCTTTGGCTCTGCTTGGTCCATCAAATCTACCAGCATTTGTGTCTCTAGTCCTTTATTTTCCAATTCTGTAATGATTATTTCATCTCCATCTCCTTCCATCAGTAAGTTTCCCCTTGCTCCTCTCTCCAGCTGTGCTACCCTCCTAGGATCATAAGTCATAGGAAGTTACTAAGCTATTGGCCCTGAGGCCCTTATAAGCCTAGCCAAGAGTTTAGCCCATGTTTAGATAAGTCAGCACCCAAAGATCCTGTCCAGCAGGGACACAGGTGGAATCCCAGGGGTGTATTTTCTGTTTCCCATCCAGGTTGTGCTTAAAAAAGGATAATGAGGTACTCTGCTTGACATGGAGAGGAAGTCTATTCCACAGATGGAGAAGTCTCTGGGACACAAATCTGTTCCACCAACAAATCCTATTGATGTCATAGACCAGGGTGAGGTCATGCATGTGGGTTACTTGAGTGGAGTTTGACTTGCAGATATGTGGCAGTCCCATCTAGGCAGGGTCTGAGATTGCTTTGTATGCCAGAAAGAGGTCATCTCTGAGGAGTCTGTATGAAATTGAGTAGAGGGACATGACTTTTAGCCTATCTGTGTAGGGCAGATGTCTGAGGTCCTGGATTATCCTGGTGAGGAACCTCTGTGGTCTCTCCAGCTTCTGCATGTGCTTTGTGAGATATGTGCCAAAGGTGGTGTTGTACTCAATAATTGGCCTTATAAGGAAATAATACAGGGATGTTATGACCTCCTCGCCCCTGGATGAGATACCCTTAGGTTGCTATCAACCTGGGTGCCCAAGTCCCTCACGACTGATTATGTGCTTAGGACATTGTTATTAATGTGATAATATGTGGGGACATCACTCTCCCCAAACGGGATGATGATGCATTTTTTGGCATTCAGCTTGAGGCCATGCTTCTGGCACCAGTCATTTGTCTGGGTGAGACCCTCTTGGAGGATATCCACATCACTTGGGGAATTGATGACCATGCCCAGCTTGCAGTCATTTGGAAACTTGGTCAGCCATAAACCATTGGTTTTGGCCTGCACCTCAGAGAAGTATATCCCAAATATACAAATAACAAAGGCCCCAAGACTGATACCTGGGATATGCCGTTTGTTATGGGTCTACTGCTTGAGGTGACAACCCTTGTTTTGATTAGGTGGGTTCTATCAGTGAGCCATTTTGCTACCCATCTGGTAACATATAGATTGGTGCCTAGTTGAGACAGTTTATCTATTTGGCCAGATCAAGGTAGGAGATGTGCACCGTGTTCCCCTTGTCCATGGCTTTGGTGACTGTCTCAAAAAAGTCGACCAGATTTAACAGACATGACCTCCTCTTGACAAAGCCAAACTGTGTGGGGTCAAGAGTGTGGAGGTTGCATATGTCCCTGTTAATGAGTTCCATGATAATCTGTTCCATGGCCTTGCAGATCAGGCTAGTTAGGCTGATGGGTCTATAATTTCCCAGGTTGGTGGACGCTCCACCTTTATGTAAAGGGATGACACTGGCTATCCTCCACTCAGATGGGACAAAGCTTGTACTCAGAATTTAGTTGAATAGAGCACCTAATGGTGCTGCGAGTTCATGCCTGAGTTCATGTAGGATGCAGCCTGGGATGTTATCTGGTCCCATGGAGGCTGTATTTTTGCCTTTGAGAAGGCAGTGGTGACTTATTCCCTAGAGATAAGGGGAGGGGGGCAGGTACTGGGGATGCCCTGATTTACTAATGGGGGGACAGAGTTGTGAAGTTTTCACAGAATCTGTCAGCCAGTATGTTGGCTATATCTACAGCATTTGTGTATGTGGTGTCCTTGACCACCAGTTCTGAACAGATCTGAGTGCTTCTTTGAGACTGCAGACATATGTGAAGAAGGCCGTATGATTGTCTCCAGTAGATGTGGCCAATTTGGACTCGAAATTGACTTTAGAGCATTTCACTCGTGCTCTTCTTTGCTTGTTCAGGCTAGGAAGAGATTGTTTCCAGTTGGGCACCTGCTCCTTCTTGGTCCTGGACAGCACTTTTTTTCCTTTTGTTTTATAGTTTATTTATTGCAGATGTCCACCAGACAGGTTTACTCTTCCTTGTGGAGGATGATTTAGCCCTGCCGGGTATTCCTAATTCCATGCATCTATATAAATGCTCATATAGTACTTTGGTGTAGATTTGGGCATTGATGCCACTTCCTACAGAGGGAGAGGGCACTGTGAAGCTGTTTATACCATCCCTCAGGAGGTTGTACTCAGCTTTGGAGAAGTTTTTTTTTTTTTTTTACCCTACCTAGAGTATGGTCAGAGAGATGGTGGCTTTGAAAGTTACCGCTTTATGGTCGGATCTCACCAGGATCCCCTCCATCTTGGAATTACTAAAACTATAATAGCAGCCCTCCTGCACCACATAGCAGCTCCTGAGAGTGCTTCACTTTCTCTTTTTCAAAGAGCAGGTGAAATTATCTGATGCCCCGGCTAACTTTCTGATAGTATGAATGCTACCTCCGGTTTTCCTTGAACTGACTCTGTCAACAAAGAATACCTATCTATCTACCTATCTACCTATATATAGATATATATATATATATATATATATATATATATATATATATATATATATATATATATATATATATATATATATATATATATACATATATATATATATGGAATTATATATTATTCCTCTAACTAGTGTCATACAGGCTAGTGAGAGGTGACCTCTGCCTGTCATATAGAATTTCAGCAGACCTAATACTGTGAGATCTATTGCACATTCACAAGTTGAATGGTATCATAAACACCCACTCAACTGATCTCAACCTTTTTTTAAAAATTAAATAGAACATATTGGAGAGATAGGTATGTGTCATACAAAATACTGCTACTATATGGAACTGTATTCTTGTCCACATAGATAAAGTACTTATTTTACTCTGTTGTCATTTGGATATATAGATGGGTAACCACAAACTTACAGTTTAGTGGGAAAACATGCAAATTTCCCAGCATATCCCTATTTGGCCTTGTATACAAAATCTAAGATCTAAAATCTACAATGGGAATGCACTGCTAGCCTAGTATAAGCCTATGAATCTATGAAACTAAGAAAAAAAAAACAGATATGAATTTTAAATCAGTTTTATTACACTGGTATCACCATATTCATAGGTATAGATATAGACGTTTTTGCATATATGTGTGTGTTTCTGTGTGTGTGTGTATGTGCGTGCGTGCGTGCGTGCGTGTGTGTGTCTGTGTGTGTGTGTGTGTGTGTGTGTGTGTGTGTGTGTGTGTGTGTGTGTGTGTGTGTGTGTGTGTGTGTGTGTGTGCGCGCGCGTGTGTGTGTGTTTATATATACTTGCTGTATGTGTGTAGCTTTTTTAACAAATAGTTACACTAAGTACAAAAATGTCCTTTGAGAGTTGCAGGGGAGGTCTGCCAATTTATTTGACTTATTCAGTCTCATTTATTTTGCAGGTGAAATTTGTAATTAGCACCAAGTTGACCAAAGGCAGTGTGTGTGGTTTTAAACTCATTTGTTCATGGGTAATGTAATGCATACAGTTTCTAAATTTAGATATGTTTATTGCTTATGCTATGCTAAAGTTATAGAATGTTTACATGAATGTTTTAAACTGACTGCTGAAATGCATATCAGGACACTGAGAGAGCTTAGAAGAAAGGCAGATAAAATTGCCTGTGAAAATATTCCAGAAATCAGCACTTATTTTCACAGATGAGTGAAAGTTGCTCATGTTAATCTACAACTTTATTTCTAATCCCTAATGCTACCATGTCACTGTATTTTGAATGCTTGCAGATCTTCCAGTACAGGAACAAACCCTCAGTACTTTGTCTGAAGACAGAAAAATCTGTTTGGCAGACTGAGAGTATAGCACTATTGAAAAGATGGGGAGAAAATGGGGACCTCTGGCTAGTCAGCATGTTGTAACTATAGGAATGGGTACCCAACAACTGCACTGTACATTGGTATAAGGCAACCCATGGATAGCAACATATGCCATCACAACAGGTTCTGCTGGCAACAGGAGAAGTCAATGGCCCTGCCCAGTACTTGAGGTTAAATATTATAAATGTAACCAAATGCATGCAGGCCTGACTGTCCACTGAGTCGGCCCAGATAGCTAAGGTCTCAGAATGTATCAAGAAGGTAACACTGCAACAATCTTAGATTAGCTGTAGACAAGAGCTACACATTCCTGTCACAAGCATCTGTATCCTCTATTTGTAAAAGGAAAACATGTCATTGGAAAGGGGACTCTGCCTTGGAAATAATCATAGTTAAACCTGCATTGGCCAGAAAGGAACAATAGTTTCTTGAGCATCCCATTCCTGTTAGTGTTTTTAAGAGGGGTATCTTTTCTGGTAGTTATCAGGACTGATAAAGAGAAAGGCAGGAGAACAAGCAGGTAGTTATGTTTCATGAAATACCTTCAGATGAACTAATATGGAAGGATTTTTACAAAGTAGTACCTTATGTATGCGTTGTTACCTGCAGCCAGGTATGGAGGTAAATACACAGAGATGACATTGGGGAAGACCCAGATATAACCTACAGCTTCATCTGTGGTTTGTAATTTGCCTACTTCAGAGAGAAAGATGGTCAGTAGCTGTCAACCAGGTACTGAGACACAGCAGCTGTAGGGTACAGAGCTTTCACTGAAAAGTGTTAAGAAGAGGGAGAGGAGTTGCTGTTAGAAATACAGGCAGAAGATGCCAGACTTCCTCTGGAAAGAGAGTTGGGTAAGGTCACAAAGGAAAAATTGTGACAGGCTCATCTCTCAAACACTTGTTTATAGGAGATGAAAGAATTAGCCAAGGAAAGTATGAATAATTACAGGAAGGGGTAAATATTTCAACAGTAGCACACTTGCTATTCAGGCAAGATGATCAGGAGACCGTGCCATTGCACATAAATAGCCCATGTGTGTACTGCTGCAGGGGAAGGAATATATTTGTACACACACACATACACATACACACACACACACATACACACACACACACACACACTTGGTTTATTTTAAAGAACAAGCGATTTATCACATGTGCCATGGAGCTTATCTGTTATTATATTGTCAGCTAGTGCTGTTAAAGTGGATGACATCAGCAGGCCTTGTAAAGGATGACAATGGAGAGGCTGGCATGTAGACACAGGGCCTTAAAATGTATAACCATTACATAGAGGCATATTTTCACTGCTGCAAGGGCATATATTTATACACACACACACACACACACACACACACACACACACACACACACAGACACACACAAGGCGGCTGATGTGAAATTAGAACCCCTACCTGCTATTAACACATTCGCTCACAGTACTTATTGCATGTGCCACAGGTTATACCTGTTGTACATGTGGATGCAGCCACAGTACTTGTGGACAACACAGTTGGTCTTGTATTACTCTGCATGTGTGGTCTGCTGAGTGCCCCTGCTAGATGCTGTTATTGTATTTAGTGTCTTAGTAGTGGGATACCTGTTAATACCCCTGCTACATGTGTACAGCTAGCAGCATCACCATGTCTGACTGGTTGCAGTTTGGTAGGTGGACAATTGACCAGTGACAATATGGCTTGTCCAAGTCCTGCATTGCAAACATTGCACATTACACCACCTGCTCACCATTGTCTGTCAACAGAGTGACATTCCACAGGCACAGGGTTCTGTGGGTGAGTATATTCTGTCATTATCCGACCCTGGTCTGTTACCATCAGACAACTGTTGTGTGTGTAGGTGCAGAAAACCCCAGCCTTCTGTGTGTAATTGGAGACATATGTACATCCCCACACACATATACACATGTATGTATATCTCTCTCTCTCTCTCTCTCTATATATATATATATATATATATATATATATATATATATATATATATATATATATATATATATATATATATATATATATATATATATATATATATATATATATATATATATATATATATATATATATATATATATATATATATATATATATATATATATATATATATATATATATATATATATATATATATATATATATATATATATATATATATATATATATATATATCTATACACACACACACACACATGTGTGTGTATATATATATATAAATATATATATATATATATATATATATATATATATATATATATATATATATATATATATATATATAAATATAGATATATATATATATATATATATATATATACATATATATATATATATATATATACAGAGAGAGAGAGACAGATATGTGTATATATATATATATATATATATATATATATATATATATATATATAATATAGATAGAGATATATAAAACAGGGATGTCAACCTAACTGTAGCTCTGTGTGTGTGCATTATGTAACTGTGTTAGGTAGATATATGTGGAGAATGTAAATCTACACATTTATTTAGCTAAATATGTATATATATATATATATATATATATATATATATATATATATATATATATATATATATATACATATATATATATATATATATATATATATATATATATATATTTATATATATATATATCTATATACACATATATGTGTGTGTGCCACATACTGATAGATAGAGTAATTATGTGTGGGGGGATATGGAGAGACAGATACATATACATAGCTGTCTGTATGCACAGACATATTTCCACATAGCAGTTCTTTGGGCAGATGAGGCATCAGACATGGGCTCACGTTAATTAAGTGTAAGGAGCATGCCCAGTGTTATTGTCAGTGCTAAAACAGTGACACCAGGCCAGACCTACCTGTACACCAGTCCGGTATTTTGTGTGCTGCAGCCAATTGCCTGCTGCACCTGATTCAACAGTCCAGCACTTCCCTGATATTTTGTCCAAGGCATTCCCCGGCTATTTGCTGAACGTAATATATGACACATACTTATCAACTGCACTGATTGCAGTAGAATGTACATAGTTTTGCATCATATTTTTGGCACATTTTACATAGCATTGTGGTTTTCTGGTACATTAGTGGCAAATCATTATAGACTGAACATTAGGAAATGATGTCAGACATTTGAGTAACTGACTCCATACACATCAGGACATTCATGCTAATGCACGACTGTTATTGTCTGGACTTTCCACATTTATCTGGCCAATAGTTAATCCTTTTCCTTATATTTGGGCCTTTGTCCCACTATTGTTCATGGCTCTGTCCAGATCTCCTGGTCTACGTGGTTGAGGGGTTTGATGTCAATGAGGTACATGATGTAATACCACACACAGTGTGACAGTCTTCACACCTCTCAATGTACATGTTTTTTTCAGAATGTCTAGCATTCCGCTCCATATGTCTACTCTCGTCCTCATACAGTTGTGTTTATTCAGTAATATACTACTAAATGCAGTCCACTGAATTGTTGTAAGTACTGACACAGTTAAGTGATGGCCTCTACATCCTGCTGCTACTCTGACCTGTTGCAACCTGCTATTATACTAGCCATCTTCTAGTTTACTCAGAGCATGTATAATGTCTGTAGGTTTTGCCCTCTTTCCCCCCATTTTCTCTTGCTTTGTCCAGCTTTCTTTCTGTAACAGATTTCAGCATTTTGGCAGTCTGTGGGACTCCTACCATATGAGTAACTCATATGCAAAAGTTGTATGTGCAGTCAGTTTCAAACCATTGACACCATCAACCATGCTAATGTACTTAGCCCAGTGAGCCACACCAGCCACCAAAAAGTGAGGTTTAATTCCTCACACGATCAACAGCATATAGACATACACTGTGGCCCATGCTGTAACCCCTGCATTTTGTGGAAAATGCAACATATGGCCAGGTTCTTTGTGACAAACCTGTAATTGTGTGGTCTACTGCTATAGCCTTGCAAACATACTGTTACTGCAGTTGTATGGAAACAGTGATGTGTTGGTGGTAGGGGACTCTGGCATTGTCAGTTGTACGTCTGTCGTATGACTCCACTGTTTGGCATTTCCCTTGCATAATGCAGTGGGGTATTGGACAGAGTACCTATTGTCCCAAGTAGCTGTTAGTTCTCTGCAAGTAGCCCACTCTATTCCCATGAATACATGCAGCAGGTACATGCATATGCTACCATGGTCTAGTACCCTGTACATTTGTTGTAGAGGAGACTGACTTACCTTGTCAACACAGCAGATGAAAGACCTGTGTTTCAAGGCTGACTCTGTCTGATACATGCAATACACAGCCAATACATGGTTAGGAACAGATTGTTTGGTCTGGATGCCATCTTTGTTACTATTTATGTGAGTCAGAGTAAGATGTCAGTCACTAGAACCCTAGGTTGTCAGTGCATGTGCTATCCTTTGTCTCTTGGCGAAGGCCAAGGCATACTAGGCATGCCTATGTCTGCTTACAGGGACAGCCTCATGGAGTTCCTTCTTTGAGTCCCCCTGTGGGTGTGGCTGTGGGGACCTAGGCACTGTTGGGGAGGGGGCTGTATATTCCTTCCCTCTGATCCTGCCACAGCTGTTTCCGCAGGATCATATTGTAAACATCTGTGCACATGTGGCTGGAGAGTACTGCAGGACACGGGAGCCATGACTTGAGCAGCCCAAACACATGCTCTATGATGTTCCTAGTTTGTGAATGTGTCTCATTATGGTGTTCTTTGGTGGGTGGGTGTGCCTTTCTGATGGGTATCATCATCCACAGTTCCAGTGCAAAGCCAGCATCCCCCAGTACATGGCCATACAGGATATCACCCCTGGCAAACAACTGGTACAGCTGTGATGCATGCTAGTTATGGGAGTGATAATAACTGCCAGGGCTGCCAGCATACACATTCATGATAATGCCCTGGTCATTTCTCATGACCTAGCAGTTGATGGAGTAATACCCCTTGGAGTTGACATATCCTCCTTACCGGTTGGTGCTTTGATGTGTACATGAGTGCAGTCTATGGCACCCAGCACCTCAGGGTAGTGTGTTATATGGTAGAAGAGTCACATACTGCTAGCCCTCTCCTAAGGGGTGTGGATAAAGTAAATGTGCTCACTGGCATGTGTTTGCATGGCATCCAGGAACTGGTGGAACACCCTGGATGTTGATGCCTGTGAGGCCCTCATCATGTCCCCAGTTGGTCTTTGGAAAGTACCTGTAGCTAGTATACTAAGGGCTACACATACATTTGTTTCCACTGGAATGGGTTCCCCCCTGTTTGCTCTGTGTCTGAGTTGAGGGTGGCAGACCTCAGTGAGTTCTTGTAGTATGTCCCTGTCCACCCTGTAGCTCTCAACAATCTCCAGCTCATGTAGCTCCTGGAAGGTTACGCAGGGCCTGAACACTTTTCTCTTTCTCGGTCTAGGCCTATTGTCAGCAGCAGCAGCACTGTCCTCAAAATCTACCACATATAGATTTAGGAGAGCTGCAACAGCAGCCCCAAGCATTGTTTTGAATAAAAATCACATGTTTGTACTCCACTGGTGCAGAGTATGGAGATACAATCAAATTGTAGGGTGTATGCAACATTTCTAGTACTCTGCTGTAGGTACAGCCTCTGTGATTGGCTACCTATGATGCATTCCACCTACCAAGTACATCATTATCAGTGTTTTAATGTCCCAGTTTAAGTGGTACAGGGTGTGATGCCCATGTGCTGGTCCAGTAATCAAGGAGCCTCAATCCTCACCACTAACACCAGTGATGGGCATGTACATTGGTAGGGATAACAAATACAAACACAATAAATTACAATTTCCCTTAAGATCACACAGAGATCACAGTCAATCTAGGGCTGGTTTCTCTCTTTCTCTCCAGATCCCCAATAAGACTTCCCACTGGCACAGCTATAGAGTGGAATCCTTAGCCAGGGTACCAAACCAAGTCCTCCCAGCACTCCCTCTGTCCAACCAGTGCTTCATGTCCCTGCCCAAATAGCTCTCACTCACACACACACACACATACACGCACACACACACACACACACACACACACACACACACACACACACACACACACACACACACACACACACACACACACACACACACACACTTTGAGATATGATTTATATACAAGCACACACACACTCCTGGGGAAGTCTGGAACAGGTTCTCTAGGTGTGTCCCTTCTGCCCAGGCTATAAGGTAGTAATGCAGTGCCACCAGAACCCCTAATATCAGCTACTAAAAAGGCTCTTACCAAAGGGTGTCCAATTATTACTGTGCAATAACTATTATCCAGGTAGTAAGTGTGACTAGAAATTTTAAGGCTTATTGGAGTGGCTTTGTACAGTATCACCATATACATGCAATGTACTCTAGAGCTTAAATTATTTCTACACAAAACAGCCACAATTGAAAGGTTTAAAATATTTAAGAATAAATAATAAAAACACAAGACAATACTTCTTACTACACAGTGCTATTCAAGAGTTCAGACATTACAGGAAAATGCTTAAAATATTACTGTATAGTAGTTCTGACATAAAAAGAGAAAACAGCTAGACTAAACTTACTATTTTTTATCTTTTTCTAACAGCAATCCCAGTTCTAAATAAACGTACATATAGAGCAAAAGCAGAGTACTGGAGAGTTGTTGTCAGCTTTAGACAAAATCCAAAAATGCTCTCTCTCTCTCTCTCTCTCTCTCTCTCTCTCTGAGACAGTCTTTTAAATTGATAATACATGACTGTTGACTCGTTTTAGATTACATGATTCTTCTCTGGTTCCCAGGCTAACAGCAACTCAGAGTTTAACATATATTTGATCTTGTACCTGGTCAGGAAACCACAGCATTTAAAGACATTATATATATGTAAAATCTAGCAGTTAATACTGCTCTCAAAACAACAGAAATAATTTACTAGTCCAGACATCACGGCCCAGAGTTTGAGATCAAACAGTCATACAATGCTTGAATTATCAGCTTTCTTCCAGCAGAGTGCACTGTTGTTACATTTTTGACATTCAACATTTAACACATTTTTCTTACATTTAAGAGAACAAGCCTGTGGCTTATATTAATTTGTACAAATGACAGAATCATCTACAAAATTCTATCTAGCTAGGCTGGTAGCCTTCACACAGGGATCATCAGTAATGTATATGTCATTGGCTTTCCTGGGCAATTTTTTTAAACAGCCTTCCCTGCTAAGTACTGTGGTGCCACTTGCAGACTAGCTAAAATGTGCACCCCAAAGGTTAACATAGCTAGTAGTCACTGGACGCAGCTCCCTGCTCAGCTCAGCTGCGCAGCATGCAAATAAGCACCACTCAGCTCCAGTGTGCTTAAAGAAGTGCAGATACCAACTTTTGATGTCAGCTAACTCTTCTATGGACAACAACATGGTTCTGGGTCAGCACAGATGTTATCTGAAGGCAAGGACACCCATTTTTTCTTATTCAACAAGCCCAGCTAATTTGCATACAGCTCAGTGCACACATCCAGGAAACCACACTATTTCAGACCATGCCTCCTTAGCAACCAGTGACATCTACCATTGTACACATGGCATGCAAGGCTCTATAATGCATTATTGTCACATATTTTATTTTTCTTGTTTTTACTTTATTTTCTTTGTGCATAATGGCATGTTTGTGCACTGCTGCACACTGCACAAACATAATATGAGTATTAAAAAAAATACATTATTTTCCATTACTTTTTGAACACATATGGCATAGTTTTGCATATATCTGTGTCTGCTATTCTATCTCTGTCCTTCTACCTGGGCTTTTACAGCCTCTGTTCACTTTTTATCTCATACATACAAAATTTTTCTGTGCACACTTCAGACACCAAGACAGGATCTGCATAATGCCTATTTGCTTGCTGGATCACATTCCAGTTGTTGGATATGTGCAGTTAGGTACACACCAAAGGAGACATTGTCCTCATAGATTGGTCTGATAAATGCCAAATATAGTGGAATAATGACCTCTTTGACCTCGATGCATTACCTTTGTTTATAAGTTGCACAGTATTGAATGATTTCCTCACTAATGTAGACATGTGATGATCAAAGGATAGATTACTGTCTATGTGTGGCCCTAAGTTCCTGACTACTGGGATGACTCTAAAAGATGTGTTGACAATATGATAATTACCAGGAATTTTCATCACATTTAGTTTTAGTCCATGGCCCTGACACCAGTTGTCTGTCAGTCCTTCTTGGAGAGCATAAGTGTCAGTGTGGGATTCTATAATTGCTCCTAATTTGCAACTGTCTGCAAATTTGGCCAGTCAGAGGCCAGAGGCCATTGACATTGGCCTTGACTTCAGAGAAGTAGATTCCAAAAAGGAAATGTCCGAGGTCAGATCCCTGAAGGACTCTTCTGGCTACTGTCCTTGTTATACAGGTGGACTCTTCGGTTCTAACTTCCTGTGCATTGTCTGTGAGTCAGATGGTTAGCTGCAGGGTGACATAAGCATTTGTCACTATCCTCTTGAGTTTGTCCACAATGCCTAAATGGGGTATTGAGTCAAATGACTTGTTCAGGTCAAGATAAGTAGTGTGAACTGACTTGCCCTCATCCACTGCTTTAATGACCTTCTCAAAGATGTCTACTAGGCTGAGTAGGCATGACCTGCACTTGACAAAACCAAATTGGGTAGGGTCTGGTGTCTGGATTGTTCCATGTCATCACTGATCATTTCCATGACAATTTTTTCCATGACTATGCATATAACACGAGTGAGACTTATTAGTCTGTCATTTCCAGGATCTGTAGATGGCCTACCTTTGTGTAGAGGGACGAGGGTTGCTGTTTGCCATTCATGAGGCACAAATCCTGTTCAATGACTATCTTTAAAAAGTAATTCCAGAGGACCTGATAGGTCATGTTTCATACTATTTAGAAACCATCCTGGGACATTGTCCTCTCATAAATTACTTTTATGTCTATAATATACCTGATAGTATTAAGTTATCCACTATTCCTGAATCTTGTCAGGTAAATATTGTTGCAACTGAATATTCAGTCTCTGCTGAGTCATATAAGACAACAGTTTATAATCACAATTCAGCAATAATGCTGACTTCCAATTATCAAGATTACCTTTCCATTTTCTTATCCAAATCAATTTTCATATAATGATAATGATAGATGATCATTCTAGTAATTCATCATTACATACACATTCTGTAATTTATACCTGCCAGTCTTCCAGGATTTAAAATAAAAATAAGGAAAACCATTATGTCCCAGTAATGATTTTTTCTAACATTCCTAAATGGTAATTTAAATTTGGAGAAAAGGTTTATGTAACACAAAATTATTTAAATTCCATCTAAAGAAACTTCAATCTGTACCTATTTATTCTGTCACTTTACCAAACCCGGCTTTATAATATAACTCCAATTGTTACAGAATTCATATGTATCAGTAACAAATTTGTCGTTTTTATTTACTATTATAGAAAAAAACTATCTTGTTTTCTATTTTATTAAGTCATGGGAAGAGTGTCTTCTGTTTTCCCACATTTTTCATGCTTCATATAGTACAGTCATAATTTAAGCTTTTTTTCATTAATTGTATTTATGAATTTGTTTCTCTTAACATATCCATTTTCATAATAGAAAAGTTCCTTAATTTGTTTATACTACAGTTTTCTGTCAGCCACTTAGCCTTGTAAACATATTTTGCACTGATGCATCCTATTTTAAAATGTCTTCATTCCTCCATCCCCATTCAATCTTATCCTCTTCCCTTTATCATAACTATCCCAAAAAGATTTATATATTTTTTTTAAATAAAAAAATTACTCAACTAATTCTTGTCCCCATTTTAATACTTTGTAACATGCTATACATATGCAGTAATGGATGAGCTAAATGTAACCCCCCATTCATTTGTTCTTTTTAACCATTAGTTTCTGATGTATTTTAATTCAGTCCACAGAAATATAAAAAATATAAAATATGTATTTTCACTTTCATTAGACAAAACTAAAGTAGCAGCTATATAAATAGCTAATCTCAAAAACTCATATTTAATAAATAAATGTTCTTCCTAAATGACATTTTGAAAGTATTCTAAAGGTTAACTGTGTCCTTCATTTTCTGTGAACACTTTCTTATCCACCAAAAGTAAGGTCTAAAGCTTTTTTTCCAGTGCAGTGCACTCTACATCTGGTATTTCAATGTCTTTCCCAAACCATTTACAGTTTTCATTATTTGTTTTGTAATCTGTCTTTCTCTACAGTCAGTTCCATTCGCCATTAAATAAACATGACAATAATGATGTATTTTGAGAAACTAGCATTAAATCATCAGCATTAATTAAAAATCATGGAATTTCCACCCCTTAACTAACTCCAGTCGTACTTCAAAAAATGTAACATCTATGTTCTTAATTACTACATTTCTTCCCAATGGGGTTGGGAATGGGCATCCCTACCAAATTCCCTTCCCATTTTGATATGAACACCTTCCAAACAATTTATTAACAATGGCACATTTGACCTATTGTATACTATATGTAAGAATCCCTGCATCTTAATACCAAAACCATCCTGCCATAATATTTCCCATAACAGCATGTGCTCTAAGCTATCAAAAGCCTTTGCTATATTATATACCAACAATAACCCTTCTCTTCTTGCTTGTATTTTACATGGACTGATTGGTCTCCAAATTTCATATCCTGGTTATCACTGTTTTTCAATAATAAAATTATAGCATTGCATATCATGTGATCATTATAACCTCATAAAGTGAGTCATCCATTCAAGACATCTAAAATAAATTGTTACTTTCTTTTTTTTCTGCATATCACTTATCATACATAAGCCAGCTCATCGCCCCTAGAGAGCTTTCTTTAACTACCTGTCTTAATACCATTTTAAGGTCATCTAATTCAATTTCTTGTCAATATTTTTTGGAAATCTACATCTATCTTTTCTAAATGCAAGTGTCTCAACTCTTTACTTTCCTTGCATTCATATACATTCTCCATATATGTTTGAAATAGTCGTAACATTTTGTTTACAGTTTATTCCTTCACTATTTTCAATAAACAAACAATGAATACTGTTTTCGTGCTTCATAATCCACCCACCTAGAAAATGTAATATCTTTTCTTTTTCATTTAAAAGAATATTTCTGTCTGTACAGTAACCTTTGTACTCTGTTTAGTTTTTTTATATAAGTGTCTCTTTCCCTCCGTAGACAATCTTGACGGAGTGCTCCTACTGAATATTCATAATTCTGAAATAATAATCTATAAATATACTTCTCCCTTTGAACTTATTCCTTTTTACATGATATATATTATTTTTTATATTTGTCTTTAAATCCTATAGGCCAATCAATGAAGGGCACATTATAATCTTTCATAGTTAAATATTCTTCTCATAATGTTTTCACCTTTCTCCACCAATTTTTCTCCTCCAACCATTTAGCTTTATTTATTTAAGCCTTTTCCTACTGCAAAACTCCCTTCTTCATCACACCCCTCATCATGTAGCACAGTGATCACAAAAGTCAGGCATTTTTTTCCTACTGATACTGGTTGTTGTCTCTCAATGAATAAAAAAAACATTTATCTCAGTGTGGCATTCCCCTCTATATTATGTATATCCTTTAGACTGATTGAACTGCAAATCACCTATCATTAAAAGCTCATTACCAGTTCTGAAATTATCTTACCTTTTGTGTATATTATATTACAGCTGAACTCACCCACTACCAGTGTTGGTAAGTCAACTACTATATGTGCTTTCACATCCTTCAGTAGGCTGCATTTCACCTCATATTTCAGACTAGCATACAGTGTGATTATTCTAAATATAGTATGTCGAACCATTGCATCTACCACTAACCCCCCTACCTGTCAGAAGTGCCAAAAAATCTTTACTTATGACTGAATGCTGTTTATATAGGAAAGCAATAAAGGAGCAGGTCTCAGTTCCAACTGAGCAAATAATGGCATCCCCCACAGTTTACAAAATTCTTCTGCTTCATAATGAGAACACAATCTACTGTCCAAAAGAATTATAAAATCATAATCGTGTTGTTCTTCTGTCTTTTAACCATTGTAATACTGTTTCTGCATTCACCTTTAAAAGTATTAACATTTTCAGATAAAACAGAAAAAAATGATCATTGCTTTTTACTTTACTGTTTCTACCATTGTCTTTGAGCTTCCTTTTTCATTTTATTGACTCTGCTAACTATAATGCCACTTTTTTCTTCCTCTGTCTCCTTTGTATCCCAGTGCTAATGATCCCCCCATCAATTTCTTCACTGCTGTGTTTATTGTCACGGTCATCCATTTCAAATTGTTCTAAAGCATTATTTAATGCCTGACAGGCATTTTTTTCTATCTGCATGCCTTGTATATTAATTTTTCTTTTTTTTATCTTTCTTATTCAACTCTGTAGGACTCCTTACTGACTGCTCTTCTCCTTGCATTACAGGAGAAAGTTTATTTTGCCCCTAAAAGTCATACCACGCATCCTCAATTACCACACTCAGTGCAATACAATATATCATTCTTTATTTTATGCCCTTCATGCCTATATTTACTGCATCTTTTGAAAGGACAACCATTTTGTTTCACACACGCACACACCCAAATACACATACACACACACACACACACACAACCACACACACAAAGACAGATATATATGAAATATATATATATATATATATATATATATATATATATATATATATATATTGTGCATGTGTGTGCGCTTGTGTGTGTGTGTGTGTATGCCTTACACTAGCATTCATAATGTAAAACTCATCTAGCATTGTATAGAACAAAAACACTAGGTAATTGAAGAATAGCATCCTGTACAACTTCCAGTATCACCCCTTCTTTCCAGCTAGCTTGCCAAATACCCCTGTCATCATAATATTTTTTATTAGAAAAAGAGACTAACATTCTTTTTCAGGATACATTTTTACATCCATATATTCAGCATCGATGCTTCTAAACTGCAAACACCTATTTAATAGCAATGTGAAACTGGAAATGACATAGTCCTTATAAACTTCATAGCCCTGTTGTTTATCAAAAAAGGCTCACAAACTGACAGGCCATTTCATTTGATTCAAAATACATCAGCAAAACTTTCATTTCCTAGCTAAATGATCAATCAAAGTTCTGTAGGAACAAAGCCTAGAGGCTTAACAATGTAATCCCACAGTTTATATTTCTCTATATTTTTGTCCCTAACTTGTTCTGATGTGATTTACAAGTTTAGTCCTTTGTAAAAATCTGGTTTCTTTTTGTAACCCCCAGATGCTTCTGCAATACTGCTATAAGTAAGTTTTGGTTGTGTTACTCAGTGAATCACTGGTTCACTCTGTCTCTGTGCTGCTTCCTTTTCAATCTCTCAGCCTTCCGCAGCTTGCTGAGAGTTGCAGTTTCTCGTGGTACTTCAACACTTTGTTCTGGAAACCACTGTTCCTTTAAATCACCCCAGGATAAAGTCAGCAGATGAGTTTGCTTTATGATGGGGTGATTTTCGGTCACAGGGTCAAGTCACCAGGGTTTCATTTCTGATGTGTAGCAGAGTAAGTATAATTCCAAAGGGAAGTCTTTTGTCAAGTATATCCTGACCTTCTGGACTAAATTTTGGTTCTCATGGCAATGGCTGAGGATCACCTGGAACAAGCACAACAGTAACAAAAATGCTGGTATGACAGGACTGCCAGAACCAGAGAGTATACTGCTGAGCAGCAGGAGAGGGTGGGGGGAACTTAGTAAAGCCTACATATTTTTTTCCATGTAGGCATTGCTACCACACTGCTTACATGGCCATGAACATTTTTAGATTCAGTAAGCAGTGCTGAGCGTTGCACACACTTTCGTCAACATAGACAGTTCCATGGTATGCAAATCACCTCATAAGCAGGTGAATATCATGCAAAAGAGGCAGGTAGGGCAATCCAGCAAGCAGATAGGTATCTCTTCAGACTCCTATGTCAGTGTCTGTAGTGTACATTGAAAAACTCCATGTATAGGAGTGTAGAGACACAAAAGGGGTTGTAAAAATGTATTGTAGATATTTGGACACAAATGTCATACCACATACACATATGACTAAAACTATCATCCTGTATGTCAGATAAATTAAAGGAAATAAGTTAAATTAATATATATTTTTTTAATAATCTGGGCATGTTTGCATGGTGTGCTGCAATGTGCAAATATGCTTTATAGAAAAATTAAAGAAAATTGGAAAAAAATGTATTATTATGTAACATAAATATATTACAGGACTGTATGTGGAGTTCCTACAATGGTGCATTGGTGCTGTTGCTAATGTGACTGGGCTCTAAAGTGTGTAGTTTCCAGGCTGTGAGCGCGGATACCTATTGAAATGAGGTAGATGTAGTGAACATCAGAAAGGAGTAATCATGTCTGCATATCCCCATCATGTAGGCTTAGACCCATGTTGCTGTTTACACAGGAGGTAGCTGACACCGGGGGGGGGGGGTGTCATAGGTTCATATAACAATATTAGGCTATTGGCCTGGAGGCCCTTATAAGCCTAGCCAAGAATTGCATGCATGTTCACACAAAGTCAGCACCTGTTTTCCCTGTCCAGCAAGGACACAGGTGGGATCCCATGGGTATATTTTCTGTTTCCCATCCAGTCATCCAGGTTCCTCTTAAAGAGGGCTAGTGAGGTACTTTGCTTGACATGGAGAGGAAATCTATTCCACAGATGGAGGAGTCATTGGGACACAAATCTGTCCTGTCAACAGTTCTGTTAATGTCACAGACCTCTAAGCGTTACTGTCTGAGTTGAGGATGGAAGAGCTCAGTGAGTAGCTTGCTGTCTACTGACTTCTAAGGTTATTACAGCTTAGGTGCATGTGTTTACACTGTGTGCCACCTGGCTGAGCATGTCCCATACAGGTGGTTTGTCCACTAACGTTTAAACTTTGTTTACCTTCCCTGCACATGTTTGCATGGTGCACCACTGCGCTGAGCATGTTTTAAAAACAATAAATGTATTTAATTAATTTTGACACTTGTTTAACCTAAAATAGGGTCATAAAATGATGTTAATTATATTGTAAGCAGGTGCAATGCATCATAGTTACCCAATCACACACTGCACCTACAGCAGAGCTCTATGAAGTATGCATACACCCTACATTTTGATTTTTCCCCAATACTCTGCACCATTGGAGTACAGACTTGGGAATTTTAACTGAGAGAATGCTAGGGGCTGCTGCAGGTCTGCTGAACCTGTATGTGCTGGATGCTGATGTTAGTGCTGCTGCTGACAATAGGCCTAGACAGAGAAAGAGAAGAGAAGAGTGTTCAGGCCCAGGATGACTTTTCAGGAGTTACATAAGCTCGAGACTGTA